>NW_028169930.1:584606-596545 GCF_963971535.1 Notolepis coatsorum
CATTGGAGGGGGTTGGGTTAGGACATTTACAGGGGCCAGTTTCGAATTGCAGTCTCCCGTAGGTGTTCTTTGAGAGTGGTTTAAACTGGATTATACCATGGTATTATAATGTGTCGTGGTTTAAACTGGATTATACCATGATATTATCATGTGTCGTGGTTTAAACTGGATTATACCATGGTATTATCATGTGTCGTGGTTTAAACTGGATTATACCATGATGTTATCATGTGTCGTGGTTTAAACTGGATTATACCATGGTGTTATCATGTGTCGTGGTTTAAACTGGATTATACCATGATGTTATCATGTGTCGTAGTTTAAACTGGATTATACCATGGTATTATCATGTGTCGTGGTTTAAACTGGATTATACCATGATGTTATCATGTGTCGTGGTTTAAACTGGATTATACCATGGTGTTATCATGTGTCGTGGTTTAAACTGGATTATACCAGGATATTATCATGTGCCGTGGTTTAAACTGGATTATACCATGATGTTATCATGTGTCGTGGTTTAAACTGGATTATACCATGATGTTATCATGTGCCGTGGTTTAAACTGGATTATACCATGATGTTATCATGTGTCGTGGTTTAAACTGGATTATACCATGATGTTATCATGTGCCGTTGTTTAAACTGGATTATACCAGGATATTATCATGTGCCGTGGTTTAAACTGGATTATACCATGATGTTATCATGTGCCGTGGTTTAAACTGGATTATACCAGCTAGGATATTATCATGTGTCGTGGTTTAAACTGGATTATACCATGGTATTATCATGTGTCGTGGTTTAAACTGGATTATACCATGGTATTATCATGTGTCGTGGTTTAAACTGGATTATACCATGATGTTATCATGTGTCGTGGTTTAAACTGGATTATACCATGGTATTATCATGTGTCGTGGTTTAAACTGGATTATACCATGATGTTATCATGTGTCGTGGTTTAAACTGGATTAAACCATGGTATTATCATGTGTCGTGGTTTAAACTGGATTATATCATGGTATTATCATGTGTCATGGTTTACTCGTGTCACGTGAGGTAAAGAGATGGTCCAACCAATCAGAGGCCACGCTTCAGGACGCTCTAGAGGACGTAGACTGGGGAATGTTCCAGGGAAGCGCCAGTGACGTCAGTGAGTTCACAGACACTGTTGTTAGCTTCATAGCAACATAGCTGATAGTATCGTCCCCACAAAAAAGGCGAGGGTGTTGCCGAACCAGAAACCGTGGGTGGACAGTACTATCAGAGCAGCTCTGAAAACTTGCACCACTGCCTACAACCTGGGCAGAGAGTCAGGTAACATGGAAGAGTACAAGGCAACAGTCTATACTCTGCGCAAGGCTGTTAAACTTGCTAAGAGGACGTATGCTGACAAGATGGAGGCACAAATGGCACAGAATGACACAAGAGGCTTATGGCGGGGACTGCGGACGATAACTCACTACAAAGTCAGTGCCCCCTCAATGGGGAGCGACGACGCCTCTCTCGCGGACAAACTCAACTCCTTCTACGCACGGTTTGGTGCAAACAGCGGCGACGCTAGCTCACCGGCTAGTGACGTCACTGGCGCGCCGGCTGTCGTGGAGGGGGGGGGGGGGGCATCCGCTCGGGGGCGGGGACGCTCTCTCATTGATGGAACACAGTGTGAGAAGAGCATTTATGCGGGTGAACACCAGGAAGGCTGCTGGCCCAGATGGGATAACAGGACTCATACTTAAGTCCTGTGCTAACCAGCTAGCCCCTGTGTTCACCACCATATTTAATCTACCCCTGGCGGAATCCGTGGTACCTGCCTGCTTCAAAATGTCTACCATTATCCCGGTACCAAAGAAATCCTCCCCAACAGGTCTCAATGACTACAGACCGGTGGCACTCACCTCTGTGGCCATGACATGTTTTGAGAGGCTGGTTAAGGATCACATTTGTGCCTCCCTCCCCAGTGATATGGACCCTATGCAATTTGCATACAGGACAAACAGGTCCACTGACGACGCGGTCTCCCAAGTACTGCACAGCACCCTCTCTCACCTGGACCGACAGAAGGGGGGCTATGTGAGACTGTTGTTCATTGACTATAGCTCAGCGTTCAACACCATAGTCCCCACCAGACTGGTGGACAAGCTGATCGAGCTGGGTCTGAGCTCCGCTCTGAGCTCCTGGATACTGGACGTTCTGAGTGAAAGGCCCCAGGCGGTGAGGGTGGGGGGTCAGACCTCCAACACCATCACCCTGAGCATCGGGTCCCCCCAGGGCTGTGTTCTGAGCCCCCTGCTGTACTCACTATACACACATGACTGTGTGGCCAAGTTCAGCTCCAACTCCATAGTGAAGTTTGCGGACGACACAGTGGTGGTGGGGCTGATCTCGGACAACGACGAGAAGGCCTACTGGGAGGAGGTTGAGGTACTGGAACGCTGGTGCCAGGACAACAGTCTGCTCCTGAACATTGGTAAAACCAAGGAGCTGATCGTGGATTTTAGGAGAAGACAGCAGGGGACACACACACCACTGAGGATAAACGGGGCTACCGTGTACAGGGTGAGCAGCTTCAAGTACCTGGGGGTCCACATCTCAGAGGATCTGACATGGACAACACACATAGACTCAGTCATAAGAAAGGCGAAGCAGCGCCTCTACCACCTGAGACAGTTAAGGAAGTTCAGAGTATCTGGGAAGATACTCAGTCTCTTCTACTCCGGAGCTGCAGAGAGCATCTTGACTGGAAACATCACTGCCTGGTATGGAAACAGCACGGCACAGGACAAGAAGGCCCTACAGAGAGTGGTACACTCAGCCGAGCGTACCACGGGTATTGCTCTACCACCCCTGCAGGTCCTATATAACAAGAGGTGCAAATCCAGAGCTCTGCAGATAATGAAAGACCCTCACCACCCCAACAACAGCCTGTTCAAGCTGCTGCGGTCAGGCAAACGCCTGCGAACACCAGCAACTAGGACAGAGAGACTTCGGCTCAGCTTCTTCCCCCAGGCATCAGAGCCTTGAACACTGAACTCTCCACACACAAGCACACATGAGCACACACACAACACACACACTGTACACGCTCACACACTAGCAGCCACTTTAACATGAGCACACACACACTCATGCTGCACACGCTCACACTTATGGTCACTTTACAAAAGGAAAGGCCACTTTAAGAATAGTATAACTTGAGATTGTATAATATAGCATTGTATACCAGTGTACATAAAGACCCAGTGCCTCATCCGTAAACTAACAGTGTACTGCACTATCACAGGACCTAGCATGTCCTACCCTGCTCTGTAAAAACTCATGTAATAATAGTAATAATAATGGCTTGGATTTATATAGCGCTCTTCATGACACTCAGAGCGCTTCACAGAGTCCATTATTCGTTCATACACAGTCATACCGGTGGTGGTGAGCTACAATTGCAGCCAGAGCTGCCCTGAGGCAGACTCACGGAAGCGTGGCGAATAATCATCGCCTACGGCCCCTCCGACCACCACCAACATTCATTCACATGCATACGAGGCAAGTAGGTTAAGTGTCTTGCCCAAGGGACACAACGGCAATGGGATGGAGATGGGCTTGAGCGGGAAATTCGAACCACCAACCCTTCGATCATTGGACGACCCGCTCTACCCCTGAGCCAAAGCCGCCCGTGTACATATACCGATATGCCCTACTTTGATTACTTGTATTATTGCACAATGTCGTTCTATTGGATTCTTATTATATTATTATTATTGTATTATGCACAATCGTTGCGGGCAAGACCCCCCACATTTCATTGTATACTTGTATGCCGTGACAAATAAAACTCTTGACTTGACTCTTGACTTTAAACTGGATTATACCATGGTATTATCATTTGTCGTGGTTCAGTGTCGTGGGTTTAAACTGGATTATACCATGGTATTATAATGTGTCATGGTTTAAACTGAGTTAAACCATGATATTATTTAAGTAAGTGGTACCATGGCGATACAGAATTGTCCAGGGTAATGTATGTATACAGGGGCTGGTGAATACTGAAATGACCATCAAACTGCCATGACACTTTTGCATAAGGGATAAGAGTAATTGTAATGTAACTGTACTTAGTTACTTTTCATCTCTCCTCCATGCGTGCCACGGGGCAGCCTGACACCTGAAGCTGCTAATTACAGTAATTATGATTCATTCCCGCCAGAGATTAATTTAATAAGGACCTCGTTAACCTTCAGTACAGTCATTAGAGTGTCTCTCTCTCTCTCTCTCTCTCTCTCTCTCTCTCTCTCTCTCTCTCTCTCTCTCTCTCTCTCTCTCTCTCTCTCTCTCTCTCTCTCTCTCTCTCTCTCTCTCTCTCTCTCACACACACACACACACACACACACATACAGTATGCCTTCTCTCGCTCTCTGGTTCACTCACACAGACAATCACACATACAATCAAAACACCCAACACATTTGCTTTCTCTTTATCTCTCTCTCTCTCTCTCTCTCTCTCTCTCTCTTGCTCTCACACACACACACACACACACCTCTCCTTCCCTCCCTCAGATATCCACGTCTCTGAGCGGATCTTGGCATGTCTGTCCGACATCTCCACCTGGGATGACGACCAACCACCTCAAACTGAACCTAAGCAAAACAGAATTGCTCCACCTGCCGGCCAAATACTCCCCCCTGACCGACCTCTCCATCACAGTCGAGAATGCAGCTGTGACCGCGTCCCCCGACCGCCAAGAACCTTGGTGTTGTCCTTGACGACCAGTTGAACTTCTCTGCTCACATCGCAGCGACAACCAGAACCTGCAGATTCCTCGTGAGCAACGTCAGAAGGATCCGCCCCTTCCTGACAAAAGAAGCCACCCAACTCCTCGTCCAATCAACAGTCATCTCCCGCCTCGACTACTGCAACGCACTGCTCGCTGGCCTCCCGGCCACTGCCACCAAGCCTCTTCAACTCATTCAGAACGCAGCGGCCCGCCTGATCTCAAACCTACCGAAGTCGGCCCATGTCACCCCACTTCTTAGGGACTGGTTCCCCATTGCTGCACGAATCCGCTTCAAGGCCCTCGACCTGGCATACCGTGCGGCAAAGGGAACCGCTCCCGCCTACCTCCGGTCAATGGTCTCTGAACTACATGTCTCTAACTACATGCATCCTCTGGCCGCCCTCAGACCTACTCGTATCCAAGCTCCGGGATGGTCATCAAGGAGAACCTGCCTATTCTCAGTCCTTGCCCCCACAATGGTGGAACCTGCCCACCCCAGTTAGGAGCCGAAACCCGTCCAATATTTCGCCGTTGACTAAAGACGCACTTCTTCAACCATTATCTGAAATGAAAATGTTTTATGAAATAAAATAAATCTAACCCTAACTAACCTTACTGTCATGCACTTGTCCTAATATACTAACTAACCTACACTGTAGCACTCAACACTTTGATGAACATTGTTACTCAGCTGATGTGCTCAGAGAGGGTGCACTAAGCCACGCCCCCTCAACACACTGAGAGCTGTGTTCAGAGAGGGTGCACTAAGCCACGCCCCCTCAACACACTGAGAGCTGTGTTCAGAGAGGGTGCACTAAGCCACGCCCCCTCAACATACTGAGAGCTGGCTGTGTTCAGAGAGGGTGCACTAAGCCACGCCCCCTCAACATACTGAGAGCTGGCTGTGTTCAGAGAGGGTGCACTAAGCCACGCCCCCTCAACACACTGAGAGCTGTGTTCAGAGAGGGTGCACTAAGCCACGCCCCCTCAACATACTGAGAGCTGGCTGTGCTCAGAGAGGGTGCACTAAGCCACGCCCCCTCAACATACTGAGAGCTGGCTGTACTCAGAGAGGGTGCACTAAGCCACGCCCCCTCAACATACTGAGAGCTGGCTGTGTTCAGAGAGGGTGCACTAAGCCACGCCCCCTCAACACACTGAGAGCTGTGCTCAGAGAGGGTGCACTAAGCCACGCCCCCTCAACATACTGAGAGCTGTGTTCAGAGAGGGTGCACTAAGCCACGCCCCCTCAACATACTGAGAGCTGGCTGTGTTCAGAGAGGGTGCACTAAGCCACGCCCCCTCAACATACTGAGAGCTGGCTGTACTCAGAGAGGGTGCACTAAGCCACGCCCCCTCAACATACTGAGAGCTGGCTGTGTTCAGAGAGGGTGCACTAAGCCACGCCCCCTCAACATACTGAGAGCTGGCTGTGCTCAGAGAGGGTGCACTAAGCCACGCCCCCTCAACATACTGAGAGCTGTGTTCAGAGAGGGTGCACTAAGCCACGCCCCCTCAACATACTGAGAGCTGGCTGTGTTCAGAGAGGGTGCACTAAGCCACGCCCCCTCAACATACTGAGAGCTGGCTGTGCTCAGAGAGGGTGCACTAAGCCACGCCCCCTCAACATACTGAGAGCTGGCTGTGTTCAGAGAGGGTGCACTAAGCCACGCCCCCTCAACATACTGAGAGCTGGCTGTGCTCAGAGAGGGTGCACTAAGCCACGCCCCCTCAACATACTGAGAGCTGGCTGTGCTCAGAGAGGGTGCACTAAGCCACGCCCCCTCAACATACTGAGAGCTGGCTGTGTTCAGAGAGGGTGCACTAAGCCACGCCCCCTCAACATACTGAGAGCTGGCTGTGCTCAGAGAGGGTGCACTAAGCCACGCCCCCTCAACATACTGAGAGCTGGCTGTGTTCAGAGAGGGTGCACTAAGCCACGCCCCCTCAACATACTGAGAGCTGGCTGTGTTCAGAGAGGGTGCACTAAGCCACGCCCCCTCAACATACTGAGAGCTGGCTGTGCTCAGAGAGGGTGCACTAAGCCACGCCCCCTCAACATACTGAGAGCTGGCTGTGTTCAGAGAGGGTGCACTAAGCCACGCCCCCTCAACATACTGAGAGCTGGCTGTGCTCAGAGAGGGTGTACTAAGCCACGCCCCCTCATTAGAGAGAGAGAGAGAGAAAGAGACTCTCATTACGCGCGACACAAGTAAGCGCGCACTGCGTTCCGACAGAGAGAGAGAGAGAGAGAGAGAGAGAGAGAGAGAGAGAGAGAGAGAGAGAGAGAGAGAGAGAGAGAGAGAGAGAGAGAGAGACTACCACGCTGCACGGTCTACCCGCCAAAGTGGCCGGTAAGAGTGACAGAGTTACACCTCAGGCTCTACCAAGGACTTACTGAACTCCAACCCACGTGTCAGACCAGAATAAAATAAAAACAGGTAAAGAAAGCAGAATACCAAGCAGGGCTCTTTTGCCCAGAGGTCGCCATTTTGGTGGCCTTACAGATTCTACCTTTAAGTCGCCTGCTGTTAATCAAAGAAAATGGTCTTTTCAGCTAATCCTGACTCCCGTTTGCCCATCTTATACAGACAGCGTATACACTCATGGCCAGACACACCGGGCCAGTGAGCAAGGCACTACTGGCTCTAGTCTCCCCAGACCTAAGGCCAACTATTTAAAGGGACATTTGACAGATTTTCAACCTTAACGCACGAAACCCACCAGGCGCAGGCGGAAGCACTCGCGGGTTCCGTGCGAGAACAGCGCGCATGGCCGTCCACACGAGTCCGACTTCAGAGCCGGGGGAGGAAGGAACATTCACATTGGAACAGCTGTAAAGGCCTAGTCTATATTGCAAAGTCAGTCCCCGGTTGAAGATTTTTTTAAGATTTCCGGTTCCAGTGTTCTATTGTCCATTTTGCATGTATAACCAGTTATTATCTAATTAATTAGAATGTTAGAATTCATTTTAGAATGATGAAATCAGTGTGACTGTACTCCTGAAAAGGTATAGTAATATGGTTTATTTGTATTGGGAAAGATACAGACACATTAGCTGGTTGAACAACATCAATATAATAATAATAATAATAATAATAATAATAATAATAATAATAATAATAATAATAATAATAATAATAATAATAATAATAATAATAATAATAATAATAATAATAATAATAATAATAATAATAATAATAATAATAATAATAATAATAATAATAATAATAATAATAATAATAATAATAATAATAATAATAATAATAATAATAATAATAATAATTATAATTATAATTATAATAATAATAATAATTATAATAATAATAATAATAATAATAATTATAATTATAATTATAATTATAATAATAATAATAATAATAATAATAATAATAATAATAATAATAATAATAATAATAATAATAATAATAATAATAATAATAATAATAATAATAATAATAATAATAATAATAATAATAATAATAATAATAATAATAATAATAATAATAATAATAATAATAATAATAATAATAATAATAATAATAATAATAATAATAATAATAATAATAATAATAATAATAATAATAATAATAAATTTTATTCATATAGCGCTTCTCAAGAACCTGAAGTCGCTATATGTGTGGTAATAATGCAGATATTGAGTGTATTTCTGTGAAAATGCGCGTGGCGCACGCCTCTGAATCCAACCAAAGCGATTCAATTTGCTCGCGGCCGGTGTTAACATCAAGTTCAAGTTCAAGTTTCTTTATTAGTGTCATACAGAAGTACAGAATACTTTTATATAAAATGCTTCTTTCTGTTTTGCTCCAGAGATTGTGCTAGATAAAAATAGATAAGTATAAAATAAGTATAGCAAGTATAAAATAGAAGTCAAGTACGTAGACAAAAGTGTTCAATATACATATATACAATATACAATGCAGAGTAGAAAAGTAACTGAGTTACAATACAATATACTATATACTATACAGTACAATGCATAAATGGGATGAGGTACAATTTAGGTACAAATTACAGTAAGGTGTAATGAGGTATGAGTTGTAGTTGTTAGGGTTTGAAACCGACCTCAAACGCACGGCACAGACAGGTAGTTCAGAGTTAGCCAAATACTAGGGCGTATTTATTTACAGAGTCAAAAAGGAGTCAAGTAACAATTTCGAAACAAAGGGAGACTGCCTTTGATCCTCTTGGTGTTGGAGGTGGGAAAACGGGGTTGACGCCGTAGCGGCTCTGCAGATACTCCCAGCTTCAACTTGAGGTGGAAAAGGAGAGAGAGAGAGAGAGAGAGAGAGAGAGAGAGAGAGAGAGAGAGAGAGAGAGAGAGAGAGAGAGAGAGAGAGAGAGAGAGAGAGAGAGATCAATAACAGTCCCACATAACACAGAGGCAGTGCGGTTTCCTCCTCCCTTAGCTGAGTCCAGAACAAACAAAACGATATCTTCAGTGTTCTCCACAACACACAATTTAGCTGAGGGTCAGTGCAAACAAAAACGAAAATCTTCAGTGTCTCTTCTAAACACACACTTCAGCTGAGTCCAGTGCAAGCAAAATGATAATCTTCAGTGTCTCCTTTAACACACAACTTAGCTGAGTCTAGTGCAAGCAAAAATAGAACTCTTCAGTGTTCTTCAAAACACACAAAACAGAATAGTCCAAAAAGGGCAAGGTCTTCACCAGCGGCAATCCACAGATGTCCTGGAGGGAGAGTAGACGAGGCACAGCAACGGGGAACAACAGGCAGAAGCAGAAGTATTCAAAGCAGTAATACTCAAAACGACCCGACATCGAATGACAGAAGGTCCGAGTATATGAAGCCTCTGGAGCGCTGATTAGAACACACATCAGGTGCGTGATGGTAATTGATACTTGACCTAGAAGTGTGCGTTAGGCAACGGACCAATCATCACAGTACCTTAAGAAGCGTGTGGCGGGGAATGAACCAATCCTCACAGTAGTGCAAATTCTTTACCAATAAATATAAAGTGTGTTAAGTGTCTAAAGTGGGTAAAGTGGGTGCTGCAGTGAGTTGTTTGTTTAAAGTGAGTGTGTGCGTGTGGATGTGTGTGCTGTGAGTGTATTTGATGGTTTGTTACATAGTGTTATTGTCGTTGAGCATCCTGATGGCCTGGGGGTAGAAGCTCCTTCTGAGTCTCTCTGTGCTTGCCATGAGACTCCGGTATCGCTTGCCTGACCGCAGCAGTTCAAAGAGGCAGTTGTTTGGGTGGCTAGAGTCTTTGATTATTCTCTTATCCTTACCCCTGCAACATTTGTTGTAAATGTCCTGGAGAGTGGGAAGCCCCCCTCCAATTGTGCGCTCGGCTGAACGACTCTCTGTAGTCTTCTACGGTCTTGTGTGGTGCTATTCCCAAACCAGGAGGTGATGTTACCAGTCAGGATGCTTTCTATTGTGCATAAGTAGAAGTTCTTGAGGATCTTCTGACTCACGTTGAACTTCCTTAAGCGCCTAAGGAAGTAGAGGTGTTGTCGTGCCTTCTTGATAACACTGTCAATGTGTGTGGTCCATGTCAAGTCAAAGTGAAGCGCTGATCGCCGCCTCACGCCCTGCGCCTGGTGGGTTTCGTGCATTAACCCTATCGTTCTGTTGTGAGAAGGACATGTGATGACCAGCAAGTTACCTTGCTAGAAAAAAACGTTTTTTAGTTTTCCCTGCTCCATGTTTAAACATGGTGTGGTTACCTCTCACCGCCACAGGGTGTCACCAAGGAGCAGCTTTAATGTCATGTTGACATTATGGCCTCTATCTGTGCCTTGTCATGTTGTTCTGTTTCTGTGTTGACCCCAGGAACATTAGCGACAGCTAAAGAAGAAACAATTGGGGAGAAATAATAAACAATACACTGTAATGGAAACAACTGTAATACATAATAAGCGGTAATGTCTGCCTATTCCCCATTGAGACAACATTAAGATCATGTTTAAAAATCAGTGGCCATGTTGGTCTCTTCCTATAATAATAATAATAATAATAATAATAATAATAATAATAATAATAATAATAATAATAATAATAATAATAATAATAATAATAATAATAATAATAATAATAATAATAATAATAATAATAATAATAATAATGATAATAATAATAATAATAATAATAATAATAATAATAATAATAATAATAATAATAATAATAATAATAATAATAATAATAATAATAATAACAACAATAACAATACTAATAATAATATTCTACTTCTAAAATACTGCATACTTTTTGAAGGCTATTTGTATATTTTCATTATACAATATTGTGCATACGTATGAATGTATACCAAAAATACATATATTTTGGTATACACACTTTTTTATATTAATAAATAAATAATAATAATACCGTAAATCCTCAATATAGTACGGTCTTGTATTTACCTCAGCTGCAAAGAGCACCAGGCCTTTTTTAGAGAGAGGCTTATATAAGAGGCAGGCCTTAATTTCTAAAAATGACACTCATGGACATAATCCCTTCATTTTCAGACTTTTATTGCATTATTATTATTATTATTATTATTATTATTATTATTATTATTATTATTATTATTATTATTATTATTATTATTATTATTTTTTTTTTTTTTTTTTTTTTTTTTTTTTTTTTTTTTTTTTTTTTATATACGTACATTGTCTGTCTACATTTATTTAGACTAGCATTGGTATTTAAATATTGAGTGCAGTTGAGTAATTGTGGGATTAATGTAATTCACACACTGAAGTTGGAACTGTCTATACTAAGTTGTGGGGTCCGGGGACAATTTAGCGTGTGGTACCTTCTCGACTTCCTCAGTTGAATCGAGTTGTTTACATGCAGTAGCTACTAACGTTATCATAGCATCATGGTCTGTAATGTGTCAACTGGACAACGCCAGCCTCATCTGCCAACGCCATATAGATAGTTAACGTTTGCAAACGAAGTCAACGTCATCCAGTTGACACCACAGATCTACCAGATATTATGACAACGTTAGCTAGCGGCTAGCGCTAAAGCTAACCAGAGGGAAACGTTAATGTACGGTAGTCAGTGTAGCGGGAGGCAGCACTTGATTTCCATTGGCAAGAGTTTATCTCATTCTATATCACCGCATGAAAAATAAGAAAAATACTTTTTTTTGCTACCTTATATTAGAG
>NW_028169930.1:596745-599245 GCF_963971535.1 Notolepis coatsorum
AAGCGCGCGGGACGAGAGGAGCACAGAGAGATATAACAAGACGGACGGACATTAATAATAAAGATATACACGCGGACAATTTTAATACGTTTTTGAGTGAAAAGCAGCGCGCGCAGGAGTAACGGACACTAACGGACACTAACGGCTGACTTCTATGCTAATGATGAAGTAGCCTGAGAGAAAATACCTTTCCTCACGTTATTTTGGTCTCGAAAATACACACAAGCATATAGCATATAGAGAAACGCTTTATTATCCAACAACCGGGAACAAAAGAAGACAAACACGACGCAGAGGACAGGAGGACATCTCAAGTTTATTAACGGGTTAACGGGACCGGCACCGCCCCCCCCCGTGCACCGGTAACCGGGGGGTTAAACAGAAGTTACCGGACGGTCACACCGAGGAGGAGGTGTCCGAAAACCCCACGTGAAAATAAAAGTCTGACAGTTGATTATTGTCATGGCTGCTAATTCTTTATTTTTTTATTTTTTGAAGAAGAAGTTCGGGACTGACTTTATCTTTTGCAAGAACAACATCTTGATATCCGAACTGTAGTCAACGGGACATCGTCGTCGGCTGGTCGCCTTCAAACTTTACCATTTTTTCCCACACAGGACACTAAAGTTCGGTTGTTTCCAGTCTATTCCATATTCCCCACGTTTTTCGTCTAATTTCAGCCTGAAATTAATTGCCTTTATGTGAACAGAAAAACAGCCCAACTTAAATACAGGAGACAGATTACCATCCGTGGACTATACTGTATTTTAAACGTGTTTCACAATTTACCCTCCCGTATCAGGTGAAATATGATTATTTATAGCATTGAAAAAACAGCCTCATTTCAACATATTTAGTGTATGTGTACATTATACTACTAGGCTGCCACCATATTTTAATATACATTTAATCCTGCGATTGAATATATATGGGAAAGGGGAAAACCTGAATTGAATTGACGCGCGATGAGCCGGGACAAGGTGGCGGCGGGACCGGGACCGGGACCGGGAGGACCGGGAGGTGACGGGGTCCAAGCCGCGGCCACGGTGATGGTGGTGGGGCCGGCGGAGAGCGACCTGAGGGACGGGGAGGATCAGCGGGTGTTCTCCTGCCCCGTGGCCGGGGGGAGGGAGCCCCAGGCCGGGGAGGATCAGCGAGACACCCCGCCGAACAGACTGGACGTCCACCCGGGGCTCGCGCCCGCAGCACAGCAGGTAAACAGGCTGTTACTGGAACGGTACCTGTTTTCATTTAGACAGGTGTCTCTCGTTGTTATTATCAAATAGCATTTTCAGTTAGATTCCATGTTTGTGGTTTTTAATTGATTGTATATAGACTATAGTTTAGCTTTGATCTTGATTGAGGCTACTTTCTTATCAAATAGTGTTGACCTACGTTTTAGCATTCGAAACTCATAAAACATCACTGAACAATATATAATCTGTCCTGTGGCTGTGTTCCCCCACGAGGCATCATCCAGGATGTCCAAATATTAGTTGTCACGCGAAATGAAAGGATGAAGTATTGACTATATACGTCTGTTTATGCATATCGTAAAAAAGAAACAATCTCAATGTTAAAATAGTTTCTATAAGTTATGTTGCTGCCTAATGTGTGTGTTTTCCCATTTGAAACTATATCTTTGAAAACGGAAAGACAAATGCATAATAAAACTGTGATTTTTTTTTAAATAGAATTGCAAGCTGACGTTTTGAGAGTAATTTACATCCAAGTCCTCTTACATGTTTGTGTTCAGGATATACTTTCTTATTCTCATTAAATTAGCTACATAGGCCTAAATGGAATTCTGTCATTTTGCATTCGAAATGAACAAATCATAATTGGGGAAAAATATGAATAAATGCAGAATTGTCCAGAACAGTCTTAATATGTCATAATCATATATATATATATATATATATATATTTTGGTCTTTATTGTGTCAGTAGGTCCAACTGGAACTGACTGATTTTACAATATCCCGTTTTATTCTATAGAAGTTTATAGCCTCATCCAAAATGATTGTAAAATATAATTGTATTAATAGAAGATTATTTAGGCCTAATAATCAATATTGTTGTTGTAATTATTATAGGCTAATAGCTATATGTTCTTTTCAATAGGTCCCGGTTGCACTAGTGACCCAGATAAGCTTTTATAAACGCGTGGTGATGATGATGACGGTGATGATGATGATGATGGTGATGATGGTGATGGTCTGTCTCAGTGATAATCTGTTGTTTTAGTACTAAATAGGTCCCACGGGTGCAACTGTCGCCATAGCCACACAGAATATCATGCTTTATTTGATCATGCAGTATAATATCTATATGTTTTCGCAATACAGGCTTCTCTATAGATGACTAATATCAGATGATTCTGTCAACATTGCTCATTTACAATGGCCCGCATATTAACTCTCGACGTCAATGAAATGACAACGCATTAAAATAACAATAATAATCGAACCGTATAATAACGCAGTTCTCCCACCATGTCC
>NW_028169930.1:606745-621745 GCF_963971535.1 Notolepis coatsorum
AACCATTTCACTTCCACACTACAGAAGGTTAACCCTTTCACAACCACACTACAAAAGGGTTAACCCTTTCACTACCACACTACCAAAGGGTTAACCCTTTCACTACCACACTACCAAAGGGTTAACCCTTTCACTACCACACTACCAAAGGGTTAACCCTTTCACAACCACACTACAGAAGGTTAAACTCTTTCACTACCACACTACCAAAGGGTTAACCTTCTGTAGTGTGGTAGTGAAAGGGTAAAACCAGTTTTTAAATGGAACTTTCAGGTATTGGTTCCTATAGAAGGAGAGGGACGTGAGCCCGAGTCACATACAGTACACTACATCTGAAGTGATGACACATACAGTACACTACATCTGAAGTGATGACACATACAGTACACTACATCTGAAGTGATGACACATACAGTACACTACATCTGAAGTGATGACACATACAGTACACTACATCTGAAGTGATGACACATACAGTACACTACATCTGAAGTGATGACACATACAGTACACTACATCTGAAGTGATGACACATACAGTACACTACATCTGAAGTGATGACACATACAGTACACTACATCTGAAGTGATGACACATACAGTACACTACATCTGAAGTGATGACACATACAGTACACTACATCTGAAGTGATGACACATACAGTACACTACATCTGAAGTGATGACACTACATCTGAAGTGATGACACATACAGTACACTACATCTGAAGTGATGACACATACAGTACACTACATCTGAAGTGATGACACTACATCTGAAGTGATGACACATACAGTACACTACATCTGAAGTGATGACACTACATCTGAAGTTCTGAAGTGATGACACTACATCTGAAGTGATGACACTACACCTGAAGTGATGACACTACATCTGAAGTGGCACAGTATGGGTGACCCCAGTGAGAATGGAACCCCCAACCCTGGCAGTGATATTTCATTTAAACTTTTATTTAAAATCGTAAGCTTCTGAGGTTTCCCTCATTTACAGAAACGACAATTGTACAAATGTAAACAGTACATAATACAAGCAATATTCACAGAAATTTAAACACCAGAGTAAAATAAAAAACGTTTAAAATAATTTTAAAAGATCAGCTAAAACAATTACAGGTCTGAAATCATACGTTTAAACATTCCAAGGGAAGGGAGAACCTCCAATTTCAGAGAGAGTTGAAGGACATTCCATGAGAGGCATCAAAGGAAACGGCTGACTTCCCTAGCTCAGAACAAATTTGAGGAACCCTAAGAACCATCCAGTCATTCAATCGAGTTGAATAGGTTCCAATATTCCAGTCTAACAGTGAAGAGATATAAACAGGTTGTTTACCAATAAGGGCTTTAAAAATAAATAAATACCAGTGTTTGTTGCACTTTTCTGCAAGAGAAGGCCAACCCACCCTATCATACAGGACACAATGGTGAGTATCATATCTGTCACCAGTAATAAACCTAAGAGCTGAGTGATATGCAGAATCCAGAGGTTTAAGAGTTGATGCCGCAGCATGCCTATAAATTACATCACCATAGTCCAAAACTGATAAGAAGACTGATTCAACAATAATTTTTCTACTAAAGAGAGGAAAATTGGATCCGTTTCTGTACAGGAAACCAATTTTCTGTCGCAGTTTAGAGGCAAGATTGTCCACATGGAACTTAAATGTAAATTTCTCGTCGAGCCACAGGCCAAGATATTTATACTCAATGACTCTCTCTGTACAAGAGCCGCTGACAGTAGATATCCTCACATCATCAAAGTTAATATTCCTGGCTCTTGAAAACAACATAAACTTTGTCTTACTAGCATTAAGAACCAATTTAAGACTAGTAAGGGCATCGTGTAGACTAGCATAAAAGGAAAGTTGCAATTTATCAATGGCCAACTGTACAGAGTCTGCAATACAGTACACCAGTGGCGGCTGCTGACCAAATTTCTTGGTGAAGCACAAAATTATTATATTATATTATATATTAAATTGTATTTTTAAAACATCCCCAAGGCTGCAACACCCCCATTCCTCCCAGGTGTCAGGCTCCTCATTCGCTTCCATAAATTTTGGGGACCATGTTTAAATATCATCTTCATCATATCACCTCTTGAATCTTGACTTGCCATATTCAATCAGTTTCAGTAACTACAGGACAGTACATTAGACTCACTTGTTGTTTGGTTGCATCGGGTTGGAACGAGCCTCGAGCCGTCGCGTTAACCCTTTGAGAAGCTTTTGTCAGCTGCTGGCAGGGCTTGATAAAGTGTGTGTCCTCCAGACTCCATATAAATCCAAATCCAACACTGTCAGTAATGTACAGTATTTCGTGCTGATCTCTCCAACTCCTGAGAATACACTTCTTATATCTTGTTATTACCGAACCACAACGCACTGAATCGAAACTACGACACTGGACTCTGACTGGCGCCGCCCCCGCGTAGCATTAGCTGGTACCATTCTCTGATTGGATTTCAAGGCTGTCAATCATTCAATCCCCGTTTGTGAATGGCAAGAGCAATATTGCACGGACCGGGCTTAGATGACGTTAATAGCCTATTTTGATTGGCTATTATATTCATAAAGTCAGCCCGTGCAGGGAAAGTTGCACCTGAGTGATTGACAGCTAGCCATTACTGACTGCAGGCCTGATCAGAGAGCTCAGAGCTGTCACTTGGCCATTTTTGAAGAAAGAAAAAATTCACTGGCATTTTTTTACAGAAGAAAACATTTCTAATAAAACAAAAAATAATAATAATAATAATAATAATAATAATAATAATAATAATAATAATAATAATAATAATAATAATAATAATAATAATAATAATAATAATAATAATAATAATAATAATAATAATAATAATAATAATAATAATAATAATAAAAAAAAATATATATATATATATGTAAATGAATAATAATTATGAATTATGAGTGAATTTGTGCTTCACGTGTTGTCATGGAATAACCTCCACTGCAGTACACAATTGTGTCATCAGCATACAAATGGGCATGACATCCATACAAAGAAGAAACAATATCATTAATATAAATTGTAAAAGGACCGGACCAAAAACTGAACCTTGTGGCACACCTTTAGTCATGGCCAAAAATTCAGATTGGGCTTGACCTGACAGATGACCAGCTGCAGCCTCCGAACCCCCCGAGGCAACACCCTCCTCTACGTGAACTCGTATTAACCCCCGGTGTCTCTTCTCTCCTCCAGAGGACGGCTACGTCTTCAGACCCGACGGCTGTGAGAACGACTTCCGTCGAGCCTCCACTCCGGACTCAGACGCCCCGGACGAGCCGTACTCCAGCGAGGAGAGCAGCTCGGCGCCGCCCGGCCACGGAGAGGGAGACCCGGGCCCGCACGGCCACCCGGACCCCGGCAGGGACTCCAAGAGCCCGGGGGGGGGCGAGGCGGGCCAGGCGGGGGGGGGCCAGAGCCAGCAGGGGAAGCCCAAGCGCAAGCGGTCCGGCTCGGACTCCAAGTCCGGAAAGCCCCGCCGGGCCCGCACGGCGTTCACCTACGAGCAGCTGGTGGCGCTGGAGAACAAGTTCAAGTCCACGCGCTACCTGTCGGTGTGCGAGCGGCTGAACCTGGCGCTGTCGCTCTCGCTCACGGAGACGCAGGTGAAGATCTGGTTCCAGAACCGCAGGACCAAGTGGAAAAAGCAGAACCCGGGCGCCGACACCAGCGCCCCGACCTCGGGAGGGGGCGGGGGGGGCGGCATGGGGGGCCTGAGCCCCCTCAGCCCCTCCCCTCCGATGGGACATCTGTCGATGCACGGCTATGGGGGTCACCACCACCAGGGGGGGCTGGTGCAGCTTCCCTTCCTCACGCCCAGCCACGCCGCCGTGCTGTCGCCCTTCATGCTGGGGGCCCAGCCCTACGGAGCCCCCACCTTCTACACCACACACCTGTAGAGAGAGAGAGAGAGACTACACACCTGTAGAGAGAGAGAGAGAGACCACACACCTGTAGAGAGAGAGAGACCACACACCTGTAGAGAGAGAGAGACCACACACCTGTAGAGAGAGAGAGATACTACACACCTGTAGAGAGAGAGAGAGAGACCACACACCTGTAGAGAGAGAGAGAGAGAGAGACTACACACCTGTAGAGAGAGATAGAGAGACCACACACCTGTAGAGAGAGAGACTACACACCTGTAGAGAGAGAGAGAGAGACCACACACCTGTAGAGAGAGAGAGAGAGACTACACACCTGTAGAGAGAGAGAGAGAGACTACACACCTGTAGAGAGAGAGACACTACACACCTGTAGAGAGAGAGAGAGAGAGAGAGAGAGGGAGAGAGAGAGACACTACACACCTGTAGAGAGAGAGAGAGAGACTACACACCTGTAGAGAGAGAGACACTACACACCTGTAGAGAGAGAGAGAGAGAGAGAGAGAGGGAGAGAGAGAGAGAGACACTACACACCTGTAGAGAGAGAGAGAGAGAGAGAGAGAGAGACACTACACACCTGTAGAGAGAGAGAGAGAGAGAGAGAGAGAGAGAGAGAGAGAGAGAGAGAGAGAGAGAGAGAGAGAGAGAGAGAGAGACGCTACACAATCATGTCTTGTGGTCATGTTCCTAAGCATTAGCGACAGGCAAATACAAACACACAGACACACACAGACACACACAGACACACACTCAGTCTTGAATCAGACATTTGTTTGATGGATCAGAATAAACCCTTTTCTTTTTTGGTTGGACCCAAATAAGCAGGAGAACAGAGGTAGCCATGACAACCAGGTAACTGGCAGAACAACGAACAGTTTCCCCACCTTCTGTCTCTGATTGTCTGGACTACTGCCGGGAAAAAAGCACTAATAAACAGTTTAAAAAAAAAACTAAAAAAGTACAAACTGTGGGGGGAAGATCTCCAGGTTCCACATTCTCTGTTTCTAGAACAACAGGTTCCATGTTCTCTGCTTCTAGAACAACAGAAACCATTTGTTTTCCTATTGATGACGTTGTAATTTAACTTGTTATTTTGATAGGATGTGAATAATAGGCTACTACTCGGGGGTCACCAGGTGTACATAGTTGTTGACATAAATCTATGTTCTAGCTTTGAATTCTTCTGAATGCAGTTTAAAAGATATTAGAAATGATTAAGTTGATTGATAAAATAATCTGTACCGTTACTGAACGTTCATGTATAACTGGAATGGCTCGACATTATTGTAAGTACCATGTAACTACAGCTGTGACCGTTTTCAACACTGTTTTGTTATTTATTTATCGAATTGACTAACTTACACTTTCCACAGACACAACCTTGGATGTATAATGAATGCTCATTTCACATTGAATTTTGATATTTAAATAAGAGGAATTAAATTATGAATAATTAAACCATAGACTATCTCAATACAATGATCATCTTGATGACCAGATTCCATAGCAGAGGTCTTTTCATGTGGGCTATCTTTCGGGTTTATTATTTTTCTTGTCTCCGAATTAAAAAGACGTTTGGGAACTAAAGATATATGGATTTCTTTTTTCCTTTTTTTAACCCTTTCACTACCACACTACAGAAGGTTAACCCTTTCACTGCCACACAACAAAGGGTTAACCCTTTCACTACCACACTACAGAAGGTTAACCCTTTCACTACCACACTACAGCCCTTCAAGGACATAATAATATCATTAATATAAATAGTAAATAAAACGGGGCCTAGGATCGATCCTTGTGGAACACCTTTTGTAATGGGCAAACATTCTGACTAGGTTTTGCCCACTTTCACACATTGGTTTCTGCCTGATAAATAGTTCCGGAACCAACCGCAAACAATCTCATCAAAACCAATACTATACAGTCTATTCAACAGAAGAGAATGATCAACCGTATCAAATATTAATATATTACCCCATGATGATATTTGATGCATAAAAAAAACAAGATAAAACACTCAACTCACGCCTATATCTTTTGACAGCTGGGTGCTGAATCCTAAAAGTAGTAGTTGATCATTCGAAAGAAAGACTAGGAAAGCACTCTAAATTGATTATTTGAATTGTCACACGACGGACGTTTCGGGATATAGCCTTCCTCAGCATGTAATGGCGAATACAAATACATTCACACACAGGGCCGGATTAACGACCGGCCTCTAGTGACGAGGGGCCTTTTTTTTTTTTTTTTTTTTTTAACTTTTTTTTTTTTTTTTTTTTGGAGATCGATGTCATACTGTGACACTGAAATGAAAAAATATTTCATCAACTAAAATATTTAGTCAACAAAAATATTTCATCAACTAAAATATACGTCACACCCCGCGCCTCTCCCTGCCGTCTGCAAGTGGCTAATCTTGAGTTTCCGACCCCCCAGTAAGCTAACCATGGATAAATCCAAAAAAAGGAAAGTCTGAGGAAAATAGAGGGTTTAATTCAGCGTGGACAGATTAATTTGCTTTCACGACTAACAATGCAGGCTTACCTGTAGCCTATGCCTGATAGGTGGTGCGAAATTTGCGAACAACGATTACTGTCATTTTGATTACTGTAGTTTGCCTGGTATGTAGCCTTGGTTAGTGGCTCCCCTACCAATGCTTTACATATAAAAACGCCACTGTGCGTGCGTGCACGTGTGTGTGTGTGTGGGGGCCTCCACAAGAGTCTGGCCCAGAGGCCTCTGAATTCTTAATCTGGCCTTGTTCACACAGGTGTACTGACATTATCATCTACTTTCTACATTCTGCAGCAAAGCCATGAGTACATGCAAATATTTACATGCTTACAGTTCAAAAGGTGCAATGAAAAAAAACATGTGTAAGATATTGCTCAACATCAGCGAGACTCTCGACAGCAAGGTAGCTTTATAGATTTATGGGTGATGAAAAGGTGAAAACTATTGTGGGTCATGCCCGTGCATGCAGCAGCGGCAGGTAGGTCGCATAGATCGGTAGAACAGAACAGAACTCGGGCAGAACATCGCGTACAAATTGGAAGAGCCGTCGCGTGTCGGGCTAACCCTTCCAGAAGCTTTGTGGTCTGGGCTTGAACTTTCCATAATGTGTTTCCATAAATCCATTTAGTTAGATCCAGCACTGAATTTTACTCAGTTTGAGTAAAATTTACTGTGTATCTTGTGATTATTATCAATTTCCGACGACGAAAACAAGTCAACAAGTGTTAGTTATTTCCTGGTTGGCGTGTATCCGGACGTGATGTCAGACGAATGCCACGCGCTCAGCCTAGTGTGACGTCTTGCACTAGAACAACCCATAGAAATGCATTGGAGGTCAAAACATTTTAAATAAAAATAAAGCCAACACACGAATGTACGAGAGGACTGAGGGGCGATCGGCAGCCAGAGAGAAGTCGCCCCATGGAGTCAGACAGTGATTCTGAGATTCATTCCAGAACAAAATTAGATGCTGTGGTTGATTGGACTATGATATTCAGGATTTTTAAAATTATTATTATATTTATCATACTTTTTCTCCCATCCCAATGTTAGTCGTTATGCCAATTCCCAATCCCCTTCCTGGTCGTTGCTCACTCTACCCCCTCCCGTCGGTCCGGGAGGGCGGAGACTATCACATGCTTCCTCCGACACATGTGTAGCCAGCTCACCGCTTCTTTTCACCTGGCAGCGCGGACTCTCACTGGGGGAGTGTAACGTGTGGAAGGTCACACTACCTCTCCTAGATCCTTCCCTTGCTGTGCAGGCGCCCCGACCGAACTGTAGCAGTCGCTGTTTACAACGACCAGGACCCACCTTCGCCGGGTTTCCCACCCACTGACACTGTCAATTGTGTCAGTATGGTCGGTCGGCCAACCCGGAGGCACCACATTTACATTTACATTTACATTTAGTCATTTAGCTGACGCTTTTATCCAAAGCGACTTACAAGTTCTGTACGACAAGCCATCAGGAAGGGCACAACTCTATCAGCTGAGCAACAATGTTCATCAAAGTGTTGAGTGCTACAGTGTAGGTTAGTTTATTAGGACAAGTGCATGACAGTACGGTTAGTTAGGGTTAGATTTTTTATTTTTTTATTTTTTTTTAATTCAGATAATGGTTGAAGAAGTGCGTCTTTAGTCGACGGCGAAAGATTGGACGTGATTCGGCTGTCCTAACTGGGGTGGGTAGTTCATTCCACCATTGTGGGGCAAGGACTGAGAATAGGCGACTTCTCTTTGATGACCCTCCCGGAGCTTGGATAGGAGTAGGTCTAGGGCGGCCAGAAGATGCAGAGCGTAGGGGTCTTGAGGGTGTGTAGTTAGAGACCATTGACCGGAGGTAGGCGGGAGCGGTTCCCTTTGCCGCACGGTATGCTAGGTCGAGGGCCTTGAAGCGGATTCGTGCAGCAATGGGGAGCCAGTGCAGGTCCCTAAGAAGTGGGGTGACATGGGCCGACTTCGGTAGGTTTGAGATCAGGCGGGCCGCTGCGTTCTGAATGAGTTGAAGAGGCTTAGTGGCAGTGGCCGGGAGGCCAGCGAGCAGTGCATTGCAGTAGTCGAGGCGGGAGATGACTGTTGATTGGACGAGGAGTTGGGTGGCTTCTTTTGTCAGGAAGGGGCGGATCCTTCTGACGTTGCTCAGGAGGAATCGGCAGGTTCTGGTCGTCGCTGCGATGTGAGCAGAGAAGTTCAACTGGTCGTCGAGGACAACACCAAGGTTCTTGGCGGTCGGGGACGCAGTCACAGCTGCATTCTCGACTGTGATTGAAAGGTCGGTTAGGGGGGAGGATTTGGCCGGCAGGTGGAGCAATTCTGTTTTGCTTAGGTTCAGTTTGAGGTGGTTGGACGTCATCCAGGCTGAGATGTCGGACAGACAGGCCGAGATCCGCTCAGAGACGTGGATATCTGAGGGAGGGAAGGAGAGGAAGAGTTGAGTATCGTCGGCATAACAATGGTAGGAGAAGCCATGAGACGTGATAATGTTACCCAGTGATTTAGTGTAGAGGGAGAAGAGAAGGGGTCCTAAAACCGAGCCCTGGGGGACACCCGTCCGCAGGGGGCGGGTGGCCGACAGGGTCCCTCTCCATGACACTTGGTAGGAGCGGTCATTGAGGTATGATGACAGCCATGTCAGCGCAGAGCCAGCCACTCCCATTCCTGCGAGGGCCGCAAGGAGGATCTGGTGGTTGACTGTGTCGAAGGCTGCAGATAGATCTAGGAGAATCAGGACAGAGGAGAGGCCTTTCGCTTTTGCTAAGTGAAGTGCCTCTGTGACCGCAATGAGGGCTGTCTCTGTGGAGTGACCAGTCCTGAAGCCTGACTGATTAGGGTCTAGGAGGTCATTCTGTAAGAGATAAGCAGTAAGTTGGTTGGATACAGCACGTTCAAGTGTTTTAGAAAGGAAGGAGAGAAGAGAGACAGGACGGTAGTTGCCTATGACGGTAGGGTTCAGGGTTGGTTTTTTTATGAGCGGCGTGACTCTGGCTTGTTTTAGGGAGGTGGGGACCACCCCCGAGTTGAGTGAGGAGTTGATGGTTGCAGTTAGGAATGGGAGGATGTCTGGATTCGATCCCACGGTCTCTGTGGTGGTAGACAGCCGCTT
Source organism: Notolepis coatsorum (assembly GCF_963971535.1). Classification (NCBI taxonomy): domain Eukaryota; kingdom Metazoa; phylum Chordata; class Actinopteri; order Aulopiformes; family Paralepididae; genus Notolepis; species Notolepis coatsorum. The sequence continues at coordinate 616,290 of NW_028169930.1, forward strand.
AGTCCGCTGTGCCACGCGGCCGCCCACCTCATCATTATTTTATAAAAAATCGATGTAAATAAAATATAAATAAAATCGCCTGTGGCAGGGAGGGTGACGCACAAATCGCCATAATCAGTCAGCCGCCCCTGGTGTGTGTGTCTGTGTGTGTGTAATTCTTTGCATATGCTCACACGCCCGGCTAATGGAAACATTCGATATAGACTAAACACACGAATGATGACATCAGTGGCTACCCGATCTGACCGGCTGCCCAAACTGACGTCCAGCGACAGCGTCAATTTAATCTTTACCTAGTATGTGCACTGAACCGTTAGCTACCGTGTCATGCTATCTTAATTATGCTTATATAACACATCCCATAGAGACGTTTTGACTTCAAAATAAAAGTCTGGATGGGGGCGCCCCGGTGGCGCACCACGTATACGCTTGTAGCGTAATCGCAACGTCCTGGGTTCGAATCCGGCCCAGGACATGTGTTGCATGTCCTCCCCATCTCTCTCTCTCTCTCTCCCAATTTCCAAAACTGTCCTGTCAATAAAATGCACTTAAAAAATGCCATACAAAAAAAGAAATCTAAAGACATTTAAAAATACTAAATAAAATAAAAGCCTGGATATTGACACAAATGTATTATGGATTTGATTAGTAATAACAATAACAATCATATCACAATACTCCGGGGAACCAAAAATAGGTTCCTGTCATGGGAAAAGAAAAGCCAATTAATCCATCATGTTAGCATGCTAGCTAACATTAGCAACCCAGCAGAAAAGCACAATGGTGGCCATTGTCTAAAATATGTTTATTTGCGCTTGTGAAACTTAACCTTGAGCTAGTTTAACATAAACTCAAGCCATAAGACAAACTATTTCTCATATAATTTCCCACTCATTGTAAAATCATGTCAGCTAACGCTAATTCAGTACAGAATCAATAGACACTGTAGCCATGAAGCCACATGATACACGTCTATGATGGATGATAAAGGACCCCAAATGATCGCTAATTGAATAGAGGCCTCACAATGAATGTTGATGTTGTTCTCTTTCTTCCAACATGGCTGCCTGTAACCATTGGTAACCACTTTCAAAAGAAAATGCCTGATATCTGTGCAGCGGTAGTGTAGGTCAAACACTGGGGGAGCATGGTGATACTATTCTGGTGTGACTCGTTTACAACATCCAGTCACAAGACACCAAATTGTTATGTTTTTGTTGATATATTTGTCATATATTAACACATAGCAGCCATTGTTTTACACATAGTAACCTCAGTCTTCTAGCACAATAAAAGTAATGTAAATTCGAATAGAGCCTTCTTGATCGTAATATTTACTCAATTGCGTTGTGTTCTATTGGCTCTATGTCATATTACCAAAAACTGTGTAGCACGACGGAGGAAATGAATGAGAGTGTTTCTATTTCTTAGATCTGGTTTAAGTCCAAAAAGTATACAAAAATGTTCTGTTTCAATAAATGAAGTTGTCTGAACACAAGTTAGGAGGTACTATGCCACGACCTACTTGTGTCCAGTCTAATACAAGCAGTTAAGAGTAACAATCTTCAATGTAGCTTTGGTTGTTGAGTCTCGTTGTCCGGGGAGACAAAGGCTTCTGTTCTCGTTCAGTGTCTCAAGCAGGTCCTCCTCCGTTCGGCTGTGCATATAAGATTTCCAAGAGCTTCTCCTCGTCTCCTCCTGTGCAGACTGTTTTAACGGCTAAATCCCGCCCCTGAGCGAACGTCGAACTGGTTCGTCAGGGGGCAGATCTCTAATTCCTGATTGGCTAAAGCTCACAGCGGCCATTTTGGATTGGGGTCTGCCATTTTGAATCTTTAAAGAGGCAGGTCACTCCTATTTTTTGGGAAATAATTACTTTTCTAAAGTTTAGCGTTTAAAGGTATATAGTATCTAATTTTACTATCTTAATAATTAGAGATTAGTTATTACTTGGCTTAGACAGTTAATTTAAGTCTTTTCCCGAATTCTATGGCCTTCCATATACCTAGTTAGACCTATTTGTTGGTTTTAAGACAAACTGTTGCATTATATATATTCTATAATATTGTCTTTGAAGTTAGTTTAGTCTTCTAAGTAAGTTACACATGTTTTTCCACATTAATCTTCTATTTTAAACTATATTACTGGCTTAATTAAACTTAACAATGGTTAATAATTGTCTGGTTTAGTCTTAGATTAATCAATACACTATTTCATAACTATTGAGGCTATTTTCCATACTGAATTACTATTAGTTTTGGTTGCTGTTTTTCACAACGGTAAACCAAATTGTTCCTGTGTTTAAATGTAAACAGGGCTATTTAAGAGCCTTCCTGTCTCCCCCATGTGAGACCAGATGGCTAGAGCCCCCAAATAGCTGAGGGCGGGGGTTCTTCTCAACAGTTCTATCTTTTACAGCAGACTGTTGAGTAGTATATCTTACAACCTATTGTTGGGGTCTGGCCATAGTAAACAACACTATCTTTTCAGATGCTATTTTTAGCCTTTAGTAGAAGCCTGGGAAAACAGATGAACTATTCAAATGCTAAATTACTTTGCCTAAAATATGTTCCAGGGTATTTACAGTTGCAGGGAGCAAGGGAAGTGGGAGTAATTAAATCACCCTTTTCAGAACTATGTGCAAATTAAGGGTGATTTCATTTTGTGATTCCTCACCTCTCCCCCTCCGGGGGGAGGTGAGGCACTGCTTGAACCCAGAGCCTCTAATCTTAACTACCAAAGTGATTTCTAGGAGAAATGTATCTTAATAAACTATTTGAGGGAAAAGCAGAACACTTATATATAAATAACAGAGTGAATCTATTGAATAACAGCAGAATTGGGCCAGAAATGTATTGAAATATATCAGAGTATTTACTGAATTGAACTGTTATCTCCTATTACCAAACTTACACACAGCAGTCGCTAGAGATTTCTGGGAGTTAAAACATGGTTCTGAGTCAGAATATACCACAAAAGCTTTCCCATAGAGCTCTGCATGATGTTTGAAGTACTGCATTCTCAGCTTATTTGCCGTCTTCTTCTGTATTTTCTTCTCATGGAACAACAGTAAGTTATTTCGCTTGATCGGTGCTGTTAGAAGTCTGTCATTTGATTCAAGCACTCTTCCTGAAATTGTTGTACTGCTCTTGTCCCGTAGACTCGAGTTGATGGACAGATACGGCAGCAGCCGCACTCACACACCTTACTGTCTAATGTAACCAGGTCTTTACTGCCCTCCTCAAAGGGATTCCCATTGCTCAGCAACACCTCCATCAGGTCTTTGGCATGGCGTTGACATTGGTGCTGAGATGCAGATCCTTTCTTGTGATGAGGACGTTCTTCACAATCATCGTTTGTTCTTCACAATCAACTGTTGTTTACAGTTCTCATATCTAACTCTAGTTCTCCACATATCTATTGTCTCATTGTGTGAAATATCATATAAGATATGATCCAATCATGTTTATTTTATTTTTATTCAATTACTCATTCATGAAAACCTAGGTACAGGCACCAACATCACCATTCTAGGTTCAATAGAATAAAAGTTATGAAGTGTAATTCGAAATAAATACAGAAATTGCAGCCATCTTTGATTTTTGCCATACCAGAATATTCAAAACATCAATATTTGAACTCCAGTTGACTCCTCACACAGTATTAACTTAAAATAGCAATACAAAATTATATTACACAGCAATTGTGTGAACACACTTTGAGTGCCGGGACCCGTCTTTAGACGTCTTTGCTGGCCATGCTAAAGTTGCCGGAGGACGCGTTACGTCGTCCTTATATCAATATTTCAAAAATCTGCGATTGGATTCATATGTCCCCTCCGCTGGCCTGAGATCCACCAGCAGGACCCACTGAGCTCTCTGGGTTCAGGAGCGCCATTTGGTGGCCGATCGGCGCAATCGCCAAACAGGATGTTGAATAGAGGTTGTCATGACGACCGTAGTACTTCCGGGCGCTCGCTATGGGTCATGGGACTCTGGCTCGTCACGCTACACGGTGATCGATTGGCAATAACTCGATAAACAACATGATTTGGACGTATATACCATTATACAAGCTGGAGATGGACCGGGTAAAAATATATCCCATAATGATAAGATTTGTACTCGACGATGATCGCCCAACAGCGCGCGGAGACTGGGGTGAGTTTCAGCGTGTAACGTTACCGTCTTCGATACTAACTGCTATTATCAACATTTGACCCACATTAGATGATTGGTATAACGCTGCCCACGGAATTATAAACGCCCCCTCGCCCATCCGGTCAACATCAGATGACGTGTAGTAACTTCTAGAAGTACGTCTAGTTGGAATTTTTTATATCGTGCTGATTGCCATCAAACTGTATTTCATCATCAATATAATGCATTTGGGGCTATATATCACGTTCTGGAGAAAGCTGCAGAAAGAGATGAAAACATACTTATACATTAGACCATACTTTACTATGAATATGTGAATGAAAAAGTTTAACGTTGCTACACAATGAACAATACATATAGGACTTTGAATGGGCCCTAATAATGGCAATGTAGCAATAGAATTTAAAAAGTTATAGCCCTGCAAAGAAGGGGACTTTCTCCATAGACAAATAGCGCTGGCAATCTATGGTATATCATGAATTTAACCTTAGGCAGCCAAAGTGTTAAGAAGTTTTTAAAGAATTCATGATTTCGATTGTCGCCATTTTGGATACATTTTTATTAAATTCAACTGGTTTCTTGACACTCAAGCCAAAATTGTTCTATAGATCCTTATCTTCAAATTAGAAGTGAAAACGAAACTTTTGCATACATTTTAAATGACTGAGTGTACAGGTACCCCACTATCAGAAAAGTGTGTGGTTTTCTGGTCAGCAGGAGATGTGCATCTCTGGCAGCTTAGTGGCATTGTTCGTCAAATAATGTTGAACTTGAGTGTTACACCCTGAGTGCATAGTATAATAGACATATTAGCATGGTAAGTAGTAGTATACGGATAGTAACATAGTACATAGTAGTAAGGTACTAGTAAAAGACAGTTATTTATATATATATTATATTGTAGAAATCGTTGGAATAGAGAAACGCACTATTTCTATCAGTTGACAACACAAAGCCGTATTTATTAAGGTTATTTATTTATTTGCATTTCAGATATTGATTGAAGAGGTGTGTTTCTATATGGGTGACATGTCCCCATACACAGGGCATACGAGGGCATTCACAATTCAATTCGGCCACGCCGTGCCGCTGGACTAGCCGCCTGGTCCAAGACGGTGAAGAGTGATGTGTTTTATTACACGTATATGTACATACATACCAACTATTCACATGTTTTATTCTCCACCCATCCATAGCAACACTATTATCACCGACATCCAAGAAGGGGGATCCCCCGTTGAACGGCCCTTCTAAGGTTTCTCTCCTCCACATCGCCTATGGTGCTTTTTTCCTATT
>NW_028169930.1:626745-641745 GCF_963971535.1 Notolepis coatsorum
TGAGCAATTGTGTGTCTAAATAGAGCACTTATAGCCGCGTGCGAATAGGATAGTGGAGTATCATAGCTTGGTTGAGTAACGTCAAGTTCAACATAGTTAATGTGAAGTACCGCGCACCGGAGGATCTACACCGGCGCCAGCAGAGCCCCTTTCCGGCTGGATTATTATTATTCTTATTGCTTTGGACCAGGCTGTTTGGAGCGGAGAATAATCGTCTACACCCACTGCTGTGGGACCTGCCCGTGAGGACCATCATTCGAGCCCGTCTCTATTGGAGAGGCTGACCGGCTTTCACCTGTGCGACGCACATACTGGGATTACAGCGGCTGCCTTTCGTCCGCTGATACAGGGAGTAATACCGCCTCCAGGAGCCTATATTGAGTACCCGCTGACCAGACTTTGCATTCGAACATTTGCTCCCCCTGCTGGTGGAACCCCCCTACCAGTACAATAGATATAATTTCTAATATTCAATGTATATTATGTATCTTTTGCTGTAATAAATACTTAAAGACAACTTTGTGTGGAAACCGTATCATTGTGGAGGTGTTCTCATCAGATATACTCGTGTACGGTATGGCCAATATAATGTACATAAGACGGTAGTGGTTTAATGATACCATACTTGATTAATAGTCAGGGAATTGTACCCCTCAGTTACAGTATCTGTTTACTAACCAAGCTAACCTGAACCAAGATAAACATACCTGAAATAGTCGCTGCAGCAACACAGGATTGCCCTGTGAGCGTTAAACTCAGTGCTGTTGACTTTAATAACCACATCACAGAAACTTCCCTCCAGACGCAGCTCATTAAGGATTGTACAGGACATTATTTCCTTTTCCATGTGGGGATTTTAAAATGGTATCTACAGAATATATTCAAGCTTACAGACAAGTAGCCGGACACAACAACTGAGATCTTCTGAGAGAATTGTTGGATAGATACACAAATGTTCTAGAATGTTTGATTATGACATCATACTGTGACATCACAACGGAACATGTTTGAGGCTCATTTGAATCATTTAAATAATATGTTGACATTAAAAAAGAACAAATAAAATGATAAAAAAACTACATAAAACAATGATACAAATTATAATAAAATATTTAAGTAAAATTTATAGAAATAAAGAAAAATAAGACAATGAAATAAAGATAATAATTAGGGATGCCCCAATCGATCGGCCAGCGATCGGTATCGGCCGATAATCAGTATAAATATGAGATTGGTGAATTCCGATAATGCTTTATTTTCGCCGATCGTGAAAACCGATCGAAGACGCGCGGAAAACATGATCCAATTCTCAGCGGAGTTCTCACTCGCTGACTTCTCTCTCAGGCACACAGCTGCTGCTGCTGCAGTGCACTGCCCCTCCCCCCTCCTCCTCCCCCTACCCCTCCCAGACTCCTCATGTCAACAAGCTCCGGCAATAGTCTGCATGAGCAGCTCTGTTAGCTAGGTAGCTAACGTTAGCTCATGTTAGCTCACTGTTTAAACGAAATGACCCAGTAAACTAAATAGTTCACTTTAGTTTAATACATGATGCATTCTCTAACGGTATCTAGCTGGCTAGCTACTGATAGCTCCTGATATCAACAAGCTCCGGCAATAGTCTGCATGAGCAGCTCTGTTAGCTAGGTAGCTAACATTAGCTCACGTTAGCTCACTGTTTAAACGAAATGACCCAGTAAACTAAATAGTTCACTTTAGTTTAATACATGATGCATTGTCAATCGGTATCTAGCCAGCTAGCAGTAGCTACATATAGCTCCTGATATCAATGTCTTATAACATAATTGACATTATTCGTTTTTGCAGCTGTTTGCTAATTAGCTATCATGCTTCATAACAACACTGCGAACATCTTATACGTTTCAGACCCTGTTAGTCAAGTTGAACTATTGCTCTGACTGGGGACGCTGAGGGCATACTGAATGTGATTTGACCAAAGCAGAGTATACACACAGACAGTGGAGCTGTTTGCAGATAGCGAGCATTTTGACTTGTTGCGTGGTGGCGATGTCTCGCAGATAATACAACTACAAGTATAATTATATAATATATATATTTTATTTTATAAAACCAAAAACGATCGGTATCGGCAGTGTATCGGCCAATATGACTCATAGACGATCGGTGATCGGTATCGGTGGCAAAAAACGTGATCGGGGCATCCCTAATAATAATTCATTTAAAAGCTATTTTAAAAAGGTAAGTTTTGAGCAGTGCCAACCGAGTCTGCTGTCCTAATGACCTGTCAGATATAATACAGAATATACAGACTTGGGGTCTGTAGGGTAAGCACTTATTCCCTCCGCCCTGAACATTTATGGAGATGTATGGGCCTTTTAAGTCAGTGATAAAAGTGTCTTTCAAGGATAAGTGAGCTCCTGCACTGATTATTATAGTTCAATATTCAATATTTGATCACCAAAAAGCATAAAAAGGCCCCTCCCCGCCCAAAACGGGCCCCCAAAAATAGCACAGGCCCAGTGCCCTTTTCAGCCTTTGAGCACCTGCCCCTCTAAAGTCCTGTGCACGGCCCTGTACAAGGCCTCTATTGGGTCCAGTGCATCTAACCCTGTGAGCTGTAATCTGACGTTTTGAAGGAATCTTTTTCTTTCTGTACTATTATCCTCCCTACACCTGTTCCTCTAGAGATTGGCCTCAACTCTTATCACCCGTAAGACGTTCAAATGGGATTGAATTGATTTCGGATTTATTGATGGAAAATAATCGACAAAGGGCTCTTTACTGATCGTTGTCCCAGTTTCTGATAATTGAAAACAGCAACTTGTTCCACCACTCGTCTCTCTCCCTCCCCCCTCTCCCTCTCCCTCTCTTCGCAGCGTGGCTGCTCTTGTGCGAAAAATCCCGTTAACTACAATGGATTCTTTGCGTCATGATCTGTCATAATGAGATAACAAGGTTTACATGAAACCACACAACCAAACATCAGCATGATTTCAAAATGAGTACATTTTGTACATTTTATAAAAACTGACATGGAATTAATTTATCAATCCCAGGTCGACAGTAGACTTGTATAGAATTCTAGACTCGGGAATCCTTTTTATTATTTCATTCTGAGTTGTCACTGGCCACCCGTTTGGTTTTGATTTGTCTCGAACTAATAGTTAAAAAATTTAAATATTGTTCGAGAAGGAACAGGGGGAAGTAAAACACGTATCAAGCCCTGCCCCTTCCTTACAATATTTTACATTATAATACAAATAAAAACAATATAACAAATAATGAAATTTTTATTTTTTTTATATTAAACAAATACCCAAATGAGAACAAATATCTATTAGGCAGTCACATTACTGCTCAAGCTTGTATAAAATCAATGTGTAATTTTGTCAGGATTGCTGCCCATACTGTAGGTGTAATTGGGTGGTTGACGTGACGTCCAGTCTGACCCCGTGCTGTACAATGTCTTTTGTGACACAATGTACTAAACTGTTTTTCAAAGTGATTATACTCTTAATTTGAGCCCATGATATCAATATGTTTATTTTTGGTTGTTTGTCAAATGGATTAAATACACGTTCTTGCATTACCGGTTGTTGTGTGGTGTGATTCATAAAATTTGTTATAAGGTTGTTTCATTTGTCCTTAACCCTTTCACTGCCACACGACAGAAGGTTAACCCTTTACTATCACACAACCGACGGCGATGCTCCATCATTAGCATCATTAGCTCCGCATCCGCGGAGCATCGCCGTCGGTTGTGTGATAGTAAAGGGTTAACCTTCTGTAGTGTCACAGTGAAAGGGTTAACAGGCTGTCGTGTGGCAGTGAAAGGGTTAACCGGCTGTCGTGTGGCAGTGTTAAAAAAGAACTACACTTAAATCAAATCTAATCAAATCAAATTTATTTGTAAGGCCCGACAACACACGTTAATGTCCCCATGGGCCGGACACGTCTTCTTTAAACAAGTCAGGAAGAAACATAACAATAAGTCAAGAACAAAACAAGAACACCATAAAGTCCAACAAATTTAAAATAAATGCAAAATAAATGAATGAATGCAAGAACTCCCAGACATACCCCACGCGAAGGTAAGGAGAAACCTTAGAAGGGCCATTCAAGGGGGGATCTCCCTTCTTAGATGTCGGTGATCATAATAGTGTTGCAGACGGACAGTTGGTAAGCATGCACTCAAGTGTGTAGTGAAACACAGATGAGTGCATGCAATAGCAACTGAACATTTTGAAAGATTAAAGATAGAGCTGATAGCGACCAGTAGAACGCTTGTCGTTCTTCTCAGACCTGTGGTTACACTCTGGGGCAACGTTATTCCAATGTTGTTGTTTTTGTATAACAACGTGAATTATAACACAACTATACAGACTAATTGTGATCATTGTGGATGATAGGTGGTCATTGTTTCGGTGATAGGCGATTATCATTATTATTATTTATACAAGTGTGATCATTGTGGATCATGTGATTATGGTATTATTTGTTATTTGAATTTCTACCAGTTCCAATGGATCCTGGTGGTTTTCATCACTTTGCGATCCATTCATCCGCCGATCAATAAATAACCAATATCTAACAAATCAGTCTTGCACTGCACAGTTCCCACATATCCAATAGATGGGAGTACAGTATACATCATAAAGAGGTTTATTATGTGTGAAGTCAGAGGGTCAGAGTTGAGCCGTTCTGTCACTGACAGCCATGTTGGCTCCACAGTCCTGACCGCCATGTTGGCTCCACAGTCCTGACCGCCATGTTGGCTCCACAGTCCTGACAGCCATGTTGGTCACTTCACCACGGTGATGTCATGGGTTGATCCATATTTACAACACAGCACTTATTAGTTCTGGAGAAGGGAGTCCAACCAATGTGGGAATAGTCACATTTTGGCCTAGCTGCCGAGCCGTAACTCATCATAACCTGTTTATGAACCTGTCCTGAACCTTAACCTTAACCACTCCCACCACCTACACAGTAAATTTCGCAGAGTAAATTTTACTCAAACTGAGTCCATTTGAGCCTAAGTAAGAAAAATTTTACTCAGTTTGAGTCAAATTTACTCACGAAATTTACTGTGTACATGCTCAAAATAAATGTGTGGATGTGCATCTTAGACAGCATCCTGGCCGCGTGTATCCTTTCCGCAACGGAATTCGGTTTCCGGGTTCCTCTGATTGGCCGCGACCCCCACGTGACCGGCCCCCCTATCCACCGCTCTGCCGCTGCCGCGCGCGGCAGAGCGAGCGGCCGCGGACTCGCTCGCTTCCTCAATTTATACGCATGGAAGTATTGACTGACTGAATGAATGAATGAATGAATGAATGAATGAATGAATGAATGAATGAAAACTTTATTTAACAGAGATTGCAGAATGGGTACAATACAGTACGGCTCAATACACACAATTGTTAAGGGGATGCAGACCTGAGAAAGACGTTTGTCTTGTTTACATCAGGGTCCCCCATTTTCAATTCATATAGAACGACTACGCCGTAACAAATCATTAAAAAAATATACCGTTAACTGGAATATGTTGTGCCTTTACACATATGTTGGATTATGTAATTGGTTTGTCATGACAAACAAATTAAAAAATCGTGATTTACCCGCTGGCTACAACAACACACAGTGACTGCATGTAGTCACTGTGTGTTGATGTTGTAGCCACCTCCTCAGAGGCAGGAATACTAAGCTCCCCCTTAAGCTCCAGGAGAGAGGAGAGAGGCTGAAAACCCGCAGTTCTTGCCCGACTGATGGGAGCCGAATCCCCGCATCCGATTTGTCTGATGAATACCCCCAAAACATGGAGGTCCCGAATGCATGGAACTATTGATTGCGCCGTAACAAATCATTAAAAAAAGATACCGTTAACTGGAATATGTTGTGCCTTTACACATATGTTGGATTATGTAATTGGTTTGTCATGACAAACAAATAAAATATTGCATCGCCGGCTGTCTCTGGCTTGCTCCAGCGGACACCAGAGCTCAGCCCGCGGTGAGAATGTGCTGCCGCGACCGGCATCGCTGAGCTCTGGCTCTGACTACATGCAGTCACTGTAGCCAGCGGGTAAATCGCGATTTTTTAATTTGTTTGTCATGACAAACCAATTACATAATCCAACATATGTGTAAAGGCACAACATATTCCAGTTAACGGTATATTTTTTTAATGATTTGTTACGGCGTAGTCGTTCTATATGAATTGAAAATGGGGGACCCTGATGTAAACAAGACAAACGTCTTTCTCAGGTCTGCATCCCCTTAACAATTGTGTGTATTGAGCCGTACTGTATTGTACCCATTCTGCAATCTGTTAAATAAAGTTTTCATTCATTCATTCATTCATTCAGTCAATACTTCCATGCGTATAAATTGAGGAAGCGAGCGAGTCCGCGGCCGCTCGCTCTGCCGCGCGCGGCAGCGGCAGAGCGGTGGATAGAGGGGCGGGTCACGTGGGGGTCGCGGCCAATCAGAGGAACCCGGAAACCGAATTCCGTTGCGGAAAGGATACACGCATCCTGGCCTCTGCAGGTCATTTGAGAGCGTAGTTGAACTGGTTGGAGAATTTATCATGTTTCCTCTTGTCCACCTTATTCATCACTTCTGCCATTCTACGCAGAGAACTCCTAGAGAGAGAGAGAGAGAGAGAGAGAGAGAGAGAGAGAGAGAGAGGGAGAGAGAGAGAGAGGGAGAGACAGAGAGAGAGTGAGATAGAGAGTCGAGACACACACACACACACAAACACACACAAATAGAGAGACACAGACAGAGAGAGACAAATCAAGTGTTCAGAACCTTGACCAATCATTGCACAACTGCATTATATTATTTCATCAACCCATTATGTTGATGAACTCTGAACTCTCTATACTCAAATCCTCACTTATCTACTGTCCATACTACCTACCAGGGTTAGAAATTAAAAAGAAAATTCAAGGGCTTTTTTTGCCCCCCTTAATTGATTTTCGGGGGCTTTTTTTTGTATTTCGGGGGCAAAAATTCTTTATAATGAAAATTAACATAAAGATTATAAAACATTGTTGACACTTTTTTCTTCGTCCCTATGTTTGATAACGTAATGTTAATGTCTCCATATATAGGGCTCTACGCTAACCTTTTTTCCAAGGAGCACATGTGCTCCTAAATAAAATGTTATTAAATCAAATCTAAATACAAATTTAGGAGCACACAGAAATTTAGGAGCAGAGTGACAATTGTTCAAGTAACACACACACACACACACGATGTGTGACATGGCTTGGTTTCATGTTTTGAGGTACCTTCAATTATCTGTAAATAATACATACATACTCTATCTAAATAGATTAAATATGATTGTCCCTGAGGGCAAGTTGTGTTGTTGTCAGATCGATCAATGAAATACGTTGCGCGCTCAGCGCTGTGGAATGAAGGAAATGTGCATCGGGATCATTTGGATGTTATTCTTTGGAGTTGTGTTACAAATGGAACGGTCTTTCCCCGCCGAACACAAGTTACTTAACGTTACACAGGTCGCGCTATGCAGATGCTTAGCTTGCTAACGTTAAGATAGCAGTGTAACGGGGCGGCTACGTGGCGTAGTGGGCAAGGCACTCGCCACGAAATGCTGGAGACGCTGGGCTCGTCAGTTCGAGCCCAGCGCTCCACATTTGCTTTCAGTTTAGCTTGTCGTCCGTACTAATACACATTGGCCGTATTAGGGGGTGGGAAACTGATGGGTGGGGATCGGGCGTTGTGGACAGCGACTCCTACAGGTCGGTTGGTGCGCCTGCGCAGTAGAATCAGGAAGTGTCGGGGGCAGCGTGAGCCTCCAACGCATTACTCCTCGACTTGTGCTATGTATGACTTAGTCCACATTGCAGCCGGCTTGTGGGAGGCAAGAAACAGTGTCCGTGACAGGGGAGGGTTGAATTGGATGATACGAAATTGGGATGGGAGAAAATATAGAAAATGGGAGAAAAAGTGGATAAAAAAAAAAAAAGATAGCAGTGTAACTTAATGTTACACAGCACTATGCATGCTTGCTGAAAAGCAGAGCTCTCTGTCTGTCTGTCTGTGTTCGCAGCACCTCTCAAGCACCCTGTAACACGCAGCGGGCCCCGCCTCCCTCCATCTTTGCATTCCACCCAAAAACTGAATTTCAGTCCAGTTTCTTAACTATTAACAGCGGGGCTGTTTTGTAATCTTCACTCTGCAAGTAAATGATTTTTCCGGTTCGCACACACACATATTATTAGGGGCAAATACGAGGGAAATGCTCGCACTGTAGAGCATATATATAATTATATATATAATTAGTAAACTGTCGGGGGCTTTTATTGCCCCCCTTAACTGATTTTCGAGGGCATTTGGTCAATTTTCGAGGGCATTTTGCCCCAAGCCCCCGTTAATTTCGAACCCTGCTACCTACATCTGTACTCATACTACCTACATCTGTACTCATACTACCTACATCTGTACTCATACTACCTACATCCAAGCTATAGATTATTCATATAACCCTCTATAATAACACAGTATATACTCATATAGTATATCTATATCTGTGTATATATCTATATGTACTCATATCATTTAAACCACTGGCTAGATTGGTTTATTAACATAGTGTATTCATACTCGTACCACTGTATATATATAATGCTGTACATACATTAGCTTAGCATATTCAAAGGGAGTGTCTCTAAAGAGACATATTCAAAGGGAGCGTCTGTAAAGAGACATATTCAAAGGGAGCGTCTGTAAAGAGACATATTCAAAGGGAGTGTCTCTAAAGAGACATATTCAAAGGGAGCGTCTGTAAAGAGACATATTCAAAGGGAGTGTCTCTAAAGAAACATATTCAAAGGGAGTGTCTCTAAAGAGATATATATTCAAAGGGAGCGTCTGTAAAGAGACATATTCAAAGGGAGTGTCTCTAAAGAAACATATTCAAAGGGAGTGTCTCTAAAGAGACATATTCAAAGGGAGCGTCTGTAAAGAGACATATTCAAAGGGAGTGTCTCTAAAGAGACATATTCAAAGGGAGTGTCTGTAAAGAGACATATTCAAAGGGAGTGTCTCTAAAGAGACATATTCAAAGGGAGCGTCTGTAAAGAGACATATTCAAAGGGAGTGTCTCTAAAGAGACATATTCAAAGGGAGTGTCTCTAAAGAGACATATTCAAAGGGAGTGTCTGTAAAGAGACATATTCAAAGGGAGCGTCTGTAAAGAGACATATTCAAAGGGAGCGTCTGTAAAGAGACATATTCAAAGGGAGTGTCTCTAAAGAGACATATTCAAAGGGAGTGTCTCTAAAGAGACATATTCAAAGGGAGTGTCTCTAAAGAGACATATTCAAAGGGAGTGTCTGTAAAGAGACATATTCAAAGGGAGTGTCTCTAAAGAGACATATTCAAAGGGAGTGTCTCTAAAGAGACATATTCAAAGGGAGTGTCTCTAAAGAGACATATTCAAAGGGAGTGTCTGTAAAGAGACATATTCAAAGGGAGTGTCTCTAAAGAGACATATTCAAAGGGAGTGTCTCTAAAGAGACATATTCAAAGGGAGTGTCTCTAAAGAGACATATTCAAAGGGAGTGTCTCTAAAGAGACATATTCAAAGGGAGTGTCTGTAAAGAGACATATTCAAAGGGAGTGTCTCTAAAGAGACATATTCAAAGGGAGTGTCTCTAAAGAGACATATTCAAAGGGAGTGTCTCTAAAGAGACATATTCAAAGGGAGTGTCTGTAAAGAGACATATTCAAAGGGAGTGTCTCTAAAGAGACATATTCAAAGGGAGTGTCTCTAAAGAGACATATTCAAAGGGAGCGTCTGTAAAGAGACATATTCAAAGGGAGCGTCTGTAAAGAGACATATTCAAAGGGAGCGTCTGTAAAGAGACATATTCAAAGGGAGTGTCTCTAAAGAGACATATTCAAAGGGAGCGTCTGTAAAGAGACATATTCAAAGGGAGCGTCTGTAAAGAGACATATTCAAAGGGAGTGTCTCTAAAGAGACATATTCAAAGGGAGCGTCTGTAAAGGGCCGTACTTGTTGAAGACTTTCTTCTCCAGGCGTGATCTGGACGTGTTCTGCTTCAGGTCGCTGAGGTTCGGGTGTTTCTTCTTCTTGCCCTTGCCCTTGCCCTTGCCCTTGCCCTTGCCCCGCCCCTTGCCCCGGCCGAACACTTTGCCAGAGCCCAGGTCTTCTCCTGTCGCCGCCTCGATCTCCCTCATCAGCTCTGGGTCACGCCAGTCTGAAGGGCACAAGAGGAGAGGAATACATATAGTTAACTTAGCACTGAAGCCTGCGCCAGGTGCCAATGTCTCCGAGAGAGACGGTGAAATGTCTACATGTATGTGTGTCTCAGAGAGATATTAATATCTACATGTATGTGTGTCTCAGAGATATTAATGTCTACATGTATGTGTGTCTCAGAGAGATATTAATATCTACATGTATGTGTGTCTCAGAGATATTAATGTCTACATGTATGTGTGTCTCAGAGATATTAATGTCTACATGTATGTGTGTCTCAGAGATATATTAATGTCTACATGTATGTGTGAGAGATATTAATGTCTACATGTATGTGTGAGAGATATTAATGTCTACATGTATGTGTGTCTCAGAGAGATATTAATATCTACATGTATGTGTGTCTCAGAGAGATATTAATATCTACATGTATGTGTGTCTCAGAGAGATATTAATGTCTACATGTATGTGTGTCTCAGAGAGATATTAATGTCTACATGTATGTGTGTCTCAGAGAGATATTAATATCTACATGTATGTGTGTCTCAGAGAGATATTAATGTCTACATGTATGTGTGTCTCAGAGAGATATTAATGTCTACATGTATGTGTGTCTCAGAGAGATATTAATGTCTACATGTATGTGTGTCTCAGAGATATTAATGTCTACATGTATGTGTGTCTCAGAGAGAGATATTAATGTCTACATGTATGTGTGTCTCAGAGAGATATTAATGTCTACATGTATGTGTGTCTCAGAGAGATATTAATGTCTACATGTATGTGTGTCTCAGAGATATTAATGTCTACATGTATGTGTGTCTCAGAGATATTAATGTCTACATGTATGTGTGTCTCAGAGATATTAATGTCTACATGTATGTGTGAGAGATATTAATGTCTACATGTATGTGTGTCTCAGAGATATTAATGTCTACATGTATGTGTGTCTCAGAGAGATATTAATATCTACATGTATGTGTGTCTCAGAGAGATATTAATGTCTACATGTATGTGTGTCTCAGAGGGAGATATTAATGTCTACATGTATGTGTGTCTCAGAGATATTAATGTCTACATGTATGTGTGTCTCAGAGATATTAATGTCTACATGTATGTGTGTCTCAGAGAGAGATATTAATGTCTACATGTATGTGTGTCTCAGAGAGATATTAATGTCTACATGTATGTGTGTCTCAGAGAGATATTAATGTCTACATGTATGTGTGTCTCAGAGATATTAATGTCTACATGTATGTGTGTCTCAGAGATATTAATGTCTACATGTATGTGTGTCTCAGAGATATTAATGTCTACATGTATGTGTGAGAGATATTAATGTCTACATGTATGTGTGTCTCAGAGATATTAATGTCTACATGTATGTGTGTCTCAGAGAGATATTAATGTCTACATGTATGTGTGTCTCAGAGATATTAATATCTACATGTATGTGTGTCTCAGAGAGATATTAATATCTACATGTATGTGTGTCTCAGAGAGATATTAATATCTACATGTATGTGTGTCTCAGAGATATTAATGTCTACATGTATGTGTGTCTCAGAGAGATATTAATGTCTACATGTATGTGTGTCTCAGAGAGATATTAATGTCTACATGTATGTGTGTCTCAGAGAGATATTAATGTCTACATGTATGTGTGTCTCAGAGATATTAATATCTACATGTATGTGTGTCTCAGAGAGATATTAATATCTACATGTATGTGTGTCTCAGAGATATTAATGTCTACATGTATGTGTGTCTCAGAGAGATATTAATGTCTACATGTATGTGTGTCTCAGAGAGATATTAATATCTACATGTATGTGTGTCTCAGAGAGATCTTGATGTCTACATGTATGTGTGTCTCAGAGATATTAATGTCTACATGTATGTGTGTCTCAGAGAGATATTAATATCTACATGTATGTGTGTCTCAGAGAGATATTAATGTCTACATGTATGTGTGTCTCAGAGAGATATTAATGTCTACATGTATGTGTGTCTCAGAGAGATATTAATGTCTACATGTATGTGTGTCTCAGAGAGATATTAATGTCTACATGTATGTGTGTCTCAGAGATATTAATGTCTACATGTATGTGTGTCTCAGAGATATTAATGTCTACATGTATGTGTGTCTCAGAGAGATATTAATGTCTACATGTATGTGTGTCTCAGAGATATTAATATCTACATGTATGTGTGTCTCAGAGATATTAATGTCTACATGTATGTGTGTCTCAGAGATATTAATATCTACATGTATGTGTGTCTCAGAGATATTAATATCTACATGTATGTGTGTCTCAGAGAGATATTAATGTCTACATGTATGTGTGTCTCAGAGATATTAATATCTACATGTATGTGTGTCTCAGAGAGATATTAATGTCTACATGTATGTGTGTCTCAGAGATATTAATATCTACATGTATGTGTGTCTCAGAGAGATATTAATGTCTACATGTATGTGTGTCTCAGAGAGATATTAATATCTACATGTATGTGTGTCTCAGAGATATTAATGTCTACATGTATGTGTGTCTCAGAGAGATATTAATATCTACATGTATGTGTGTCTCAGAGATATTAATGTCTACATGTATGTGTGTCTCAGAGATATTAATGTCTACATGTATGTGTGTCTCAGAGAGATATTAATATCTACATGTATGTGTGTCTCAGAGATATTAATGTCTACATGTATGTGTGTCTCAGAGATATTAATGTCTACATGTATGTGTGTCTCAGAGAGATATTAATGTCTACATGTATGTGTGTCTCAGAGATATTAATGTCTACATGTATGTGTGTCTCAGAGATATTAATGTCTACATGTATGTGTGTCTCAGAGATATTAATATCTACATGTATGTGTGTCTCAGAGGGAGATATTAATGTCTACATGTATGTGTGTCTCAGAGAGATATTAATATCTACATGTATGTGTGTCTCAGAGAGATATTAATGTCTACATGTATGTGTGTCTCAGAGAGATATTAATGTCTACATGTATGTGTGTCTCAGAGATATTAATATCTACATGTATGTGTGTCTCAGAGAGATATTAATGTCTACATGTATGTGTGTCTCAGAGATATATTAATGTCTACATGTATGTGTGTCTCAGAGAGAGATATTAATGTCTACATGTATGTGTGTCTCAGAGAGATATTAATATCTACATGTATGTGTGTCTCAGAGATATTAATATCTACATGTATGTGTGTCTCAGAGATATTAATGTCTACATGTATGTGTGTCTCAGAGATATTAATGTCTACATGTATGTGTGTCTCAGAGGGAGATATTAATGTCTACATGTATGTGTGTCTCAGAGAGATATTAATGTCTACATGTATGTGTGTCTCAGAGAGATATTAATGTCTACATGTATGTGTGTCTCAGAGAGATATTAATGTCCACATGTATGTGTGTCTCAGAGATATTAATGTCTACATGTATGTGTGTCTCAGAGAGATATTAATGTCTACATGTATGTGTGTCTCAGAGAGATATTAATGTCTACATGTATGTGTGTCTCAGAGAGATATTAATGTCTACATGTATGTGTGTCTCAGAGAGATATTAATGTCTACATGTATGTGTGTCTCAGAGAGATATTAATATCTACATGTATGTGTGTCTCAGAGATATTAATGTCTACATGTATGTGTGTCTCAGAGAGATATTAATATCTACATGTATGTGTGTCTCAGAGAGATATTAATGTCCACATGTATGTGTGTCTCAGAGATATTAATGTCTACATGTATGTGTGTCTCAGAGAGATATTAATATCTACATGTATGTGTGTCTCAGAGATATTAATGTCTACATGTATGTGTGTCTCAGAGAGATATTAATATCTACATGTATGTAGGTCTCAGAGAGATATTAATGTCTACATGTATGTGTGTCTCAGAGAGATATTAATATCTACATGTATGTGTGTCTCAGAGAGATATTAATGTCTACATGTATGTGTGTCTCAGAGAGATATTAATGTCTACATGTATGTGTGTCTCAGAGAGATATTAATGTCTACATGTATGTGTGTCTCAGAGAGATATTAATGTCTACATGTATGTGTGTCTCAGAGAGATATTAATGTCTACATGTATGTGTGTCTCAGAGAGATATTAATGTCTACATGTATGTGTGTCTCAGAGATATTAATATCTACATGTATGTGTGTCTCAGAGATATTAATGTCTACATGTATGTGTGTCTCAGAGATATTAATATCTACATGTATGTGTGTCTCAGAGATATTAATATCTACATGTATGTGTGTCTCAGAGATATTAATATCTACATGTATGTGTGTCTCAGAGAGATATTAATGTCTACATGTATGTGTGTCTCAGAGATATATTAATGTCTACATGTATGTGTGTCTCAGAGATATTAATATCTACATGTATGTGTGTCTCAGAGATATTGATGTCTACATATATGTGTGTCTCAGAGAGATATTAATGTCTACATGTATGTGTGTCTCAGAGAGATATTAATATCTACATGTATGTGTGTCTCAGAGAGATATTAATATCTACATGTATGTGTGTCTCAGAGATATTAATGTCTACATGTATGTGTGTCTCAGAGATATTAATGTCTACATGTATGTGTGTCTCAGAGAGATATTAATATCTACATGTATGTGTGTCTCAGAGATATTAATGTCTACATGTATGTGTGTCTCAGAGAGATATTAATGTCTACATGTATGTGTGTCTCAGAGATATTAAT
>NW_028169930.1:651745-671745 GCF_963971535.1 Notolepis coatsorum
AGTCAGGTACTTAAAGGACAACACAGTATTATAGTCAGGTACTGAAGACAACACAGTATTATAGTCAGGTACTTAAAGGACAACACAGTATTATAGTCAGGTACTTAAAGGACAACACAGTATTATAGTCAGGTACTGAAGACAACACAGTATTATAGTCAGGTACTTAAAGGACAACACAGTATTATAGTCAGGTACTTAAAGGACAACACAGTATTATAGTCAGGTACTGAAGACAACACAGTATTATAGTCAGGTACTGAAGACAACACAGTATTATAGTCAGGTACTGAAGACAACACAGTATTATAGTCAGGTACTGAAGACAACACAGTATTATAGTCAGGTACTGAAGACAACACAGTATTATAGTCAGGTACTGAAGACAACACAGTATTATAGTCAGGTACTTAAAGGACAACACAGTATTATAGTCAGGTACTTAAAGGACAACACAGTATTATAGTCAGGTACTTAAAGGACAACACAGTATTATAGTCAGGTACTTAAAGGACAACACAGTATTATAGTCAGGTACTGAAGACAACACAGTATTATAGTCAGGTACTTAAAGGACAACACAGTATTATAGTCAGGTACTGAAGACAACACAGTATTATAGTCAGGTACTGAAGACAACACAGTATTATAGTCAGGTACTTAAAGGACAACACAGTATTATAGTCAGGTACTGAAGACAACACAGTATTATAGTCAGGTACTGAAGACAACACAGTATTATAGTCAGGTACTGAAGACAACACAGTATTATAGTCAGGTACTTAAAGGACAACACAGTATTATAGTCAGGTACTTAAAAGACAACACAGTATTATAGTCAGGTACTGAAGACAACACAGTATTATAGTCAGGTACTTAAAGGACAACACAGTATTATAGTCAGGTACTGAAGACAACACAGTATTATAGTCAGGTACTGAAGACAACACAGTATTATAGTCAGGTACTGAAGACAACACAGTATTATAGTCAGGTACTTAAAGGACAACACAGTATTATAGTCAGGTACTTAAAGGACAACACAGTATTATAGTCAGGTACTTAAAGGACAACACAGTATTATAGTCAGGTACTTAAAGGACAACACAGTATTATAGTCAGGTACTGAAGACAACACAGTATTATAGTCAGGTACTTAAAGGACAACACAGTATTATAGTCAGGTACTGAAGACAACACAGTATTATAGTCAGGTACTGAAGACAACACAGTATTATAGTCAGGTACTTAAAGGACAACACAGTATTATAGTCAAGTACTGAAGACAACACAGTATTATAGTCAGGTACTGAAGACAACACAGTATTATAGTCAGGTACTGAAGACAACACAGTATTATAGTCAGGTACTTAAAGGACAACACAGTATTATAGTCAGGTACTTAAAGGACAACACAGTATTATAGTCAGGTACTGAAGACAACACAGTATTATAGTCAGGTACTTAAAGGACAACACAGTATTATAGTCAGGTACTGAAGACAACACAGTATTATAGTCAGGTACTGAAGACAACACAGTATTATAGTCAGGTACTGAAGACAACACAGTATTATAGTCAGGTACTGAAGACAACACAGTATTATAGTCAGGTACTTAAAGGACAACACAGTATTATAGTCAGGTACTGAAGACAACACAGTATTATAGTCAGGTACTTAAAGGACAACACAGTATTATAGTCAGGTACTTAAAGGACAACACAGTATTATAGTCAGGTACTGAAGACAACACAGTATTCTAGTCAGGTACTTAAAGGACAACACAGTATTATAGTCAGGTACTTAAAGGACAACACAGTATTATAGTCAGGTACTGAAGACAACACAGTATTATAGTCAGGTACTGAAGACAACACAGTATTATAGTCAGGTACTTAAAGGACAACACAGTATTATAGTCAGGTACTTAAAGGACAACACAGTATTATAGTCAGGTACTGAAGACAACACAGTATTATAGTCAGGTACTGAAGACAACACAGTATTATAGTCAGGTACTGAAGACAACACAGTATTATAGTCAGGTACTTAAAGGACAACACAGTATTATAGTCAGGTACTGAAGACAACACAGTATTATAGTCAGGTACTTAAAGGACAACACAGTATTATAGTCAGGTACTGAAGACAACACAGTATTATAGTCAGGTACTGAAGACAACACAGTATTATAGTCAGGTACTTAAAGGACAACACAGTATTATAGTCAGGTACTTAAAGGACAACACAGTATTATAGTCAGGTACTGAAGACAACACAGTATTATAGTCAGGTACTGAAGACAACACAGTATTATAGTCAGGTACTGAAGACAACACAGTATTATAGTCAGGTACTGAAGACAACACAGTATTATAGTCAGGTACTGAAGACAACACAGTATCATAGTCAGGTACTTAAAGGATAACACAGTATTATAGTCAGGTACTGAAGACAACACAGTATTATAGTCAGGTACTTAAAGGACAACACAGTATTATAGTCAGGTACTTAAAGGACAACACAGTATTATAGTCAGGTACTGAAGACAACACAGTATTATAGTCAGGTACTGAAGACAACACAGTATTATAGTCAGGTACTGAAGACAACACAGTATTATAGTCAGGTACTTAAAGGACAACACAGTATTATAGTCAGGTACTTAAAGGACAACACAGTATTATAGTCAGGTACTGAAGACAACACAGTATTATAGTCAGGTACTTAAAGGACAACACAGTATTATAGTCAGGTACTTAAAGGACAACACAGTATTATAGTCAGGTACTTAAAGGACAACACAGTATTATAGTCAGGTACTTAAAGGACAACACAGTATTATAGTCAGGTACTTAAAGGACAACACAGTATTATAGTCAGGTACTGAAGACAACACAGTATTATAGTCAGGTACTTAAAGGACAACACAGTATTATAGTCAGGTACTTAAAGGACAACACAGTATTATAGTCAGGTACTGAAGACAACACAGTATTATAGTCAGGTACTTAAAGGACAACACAGTATTATAGTCAGGTACTGAAGACAACACAGTATTATAGTCAGGTACTGAAGACAACACAGTATTATAGTCAGGTACTGAAGACAACACAGTATTATAGTCAGGTACTTAAAGGACAACACAGTATTATAGTCAGGTACTTAAAGGACAACACAGTATTATAGTCAGGTACTTAAAGGACAACACAGTATTATAGTCAGGTACTTAAAGGACAACACAGTATTATAGTCAGGTACTGAAGACAACACAGTATTATAGTCAGGTACTTAAAGGACAACACAGTATTATAGTCAGGTACTGAAGACAACACAGTATTATAGTCAGGTACTGAAGACAACACAGTATTATAGTCAGGTACTTAAAGGACAACACAGTATTATAGTCAAGTACTGAAGACAACACAGTATTATAGTCAGGTACTGAAGACAACACAGTATTATAGTCAGGTACTGAAGACAACACAGTATTATAGTCAGGTACTTAAAGGACAACACAGTATTATAGTCAGGTACTTAAAGGACAACACAGTATTATAGTCAGGTACTGAAGACAACACAGTATTATAGTCAGGTACTTAAAGGACAACACAGTATTATAGTCAGGTACTGAAGACAACACAGTATTATAGTCAGGTACTGAAGACAACACAGTATTATAGTCAGGTACTGAAGACAACACAGTATTATAGTCAGGTACTGAAGACAACACAGTATTATAGTCAGGTACTGAAGACAACACAGTATTATAGTCAGGTACTGAAGACAACACAGTATTATAGTCAGGTACTTAAAGGACAACACAGTATTATAGTCAGGTACTGAAGACAACACAGTATTATAGTCAGGTACTTAAAGGACAACACAGTATTATAGTCAGGTACTTAAAGGACAACACAGTATTATAGTCAGGTACTGAAGACAACACAGTATTCTAGTCAGGTACTTAAAGGACAACACAGTATTATAGTCAGGTACTTAAAGGACAACACAGTATTATAGTCAGGTACTGAAGACAACACAGTATTATAGTCAGGTACTGAAGACAACACAGTATTATAGTCAGGTACTTAAAGGACAACACAGTATTATAGTCAGGTACTTAAAGGACAACACAGTATTATAGTCAGGTACTGAAGACAACACAGTATTATAGTCAGGTACTGAAGACAACACAGTATTATAGTCAGGTACTGAAGACAACACAGTATTATAGTCAGGTACTTAAAGGACAACACAGTATTATAGTCAGGTACTGAAGACAACACAGTATTATAGTCAGGTACTTAAAGGACAACACAGTATTATAGTCAGGTACTGAAGACAACACAGTATTATAGTCAGGTACTGAAGACAACACAGTATTATAGTCAGGTACTTAAAGGACAACACAGTATTATAGTCAGGTACTTAAAGGACAACACAGTATTATAGTCAGGTACTGAAGACAACACAGTATTATAGTCAGGTACTGAAGACAACACAGTATTATAGTCAGGTACTGAAGACAACACAGTATTATAGTCAGGTACTGAAGACAACACAGTATTATAGTCAGGTACTGAAGACAACACAGTATCATAGTCAGGTACTTAAAGGATAACACAGTATTATAGTCAGGTACTGAAGACAACACAGTATTATAGTCAGGTACTTAAAGGACAACACAGTATTATAGTCAGGTACTTAAAGGACAACACAGTATTATAGTCAGGTACTGAAGACAACACAGTATTATAGTCAGGTACTGAAGACAACACAGTATTATAGTCAGGTACTGAAGACAACACAGTATTATAGTCAGGTACTTAAAGGACAACACAGTATTATAGTCAGGTACTTAAAGGACAACACAGTATTATAGTCAGGTACTGAAGACAACACAGTATTATAGTCAGGTACTTAAAGGACAACACAGTATTATAGTCAGGTACTTAAAGGACAACACAGTATTATAGTCAGGTACTTAAAGGACAACACAGTATTATAGTCAGGTACTTAAAGGACAACACAGTATTATAGTCAGGTACTTAAAGGACAACACAGTATTATAGTCAGGTACTGAAGACAACACAGTATTATAGTCAGGTACTTAAAGGACAACACAGTATTATAGTCAGGTACTTAAAGGACAACACAGTATTATAGTCAGGTACTGAAGACAACACAGTATTATAGTCAGGTACTTAAAGGACAACACAGTATTATAGTCAGGTACTGAAGACAACACAGTATTATAGTCAGGTACTTAAAGGACAACACAGTATTATAGTCAGGTACTGAAGACAACACAGTATTATAGTCAGGTACTTAAAGGACAACACAGTATTATAGTCAGGTACTTAAAGGACAACACAGTATTATAGTCAGGTACTTAAAGGACAACACAGTATTATAGTCAGGTACTTAAAGGACAACACAGTATTATAGTCAGGTACTGAAGACAACACAGTATTATAGTCAGGTACTGAAGACAACACAGTATCATAGTCAGGTACTTAAAGGACAACACAGTATTATAGTCAGGTACTTAAAGGACAACACAGTATTATAGTCAGGTACTTAAAGGACAACACAGTATTATAGTCAGGTACTGAAGACAACACAGTATTATAGTCAGGTACTGAAGACAACACAGTATTATAGTCAGGTACTTAAGACAACACAGTATTATAGTCAGGTACTTAAAGGACAACACAGTATTATAGTCAGGTACTTAAAGGACAACACAGTATTATAGTCAGGTACTTAAAGGACAACACAGTATTATAGTCAGGTACTGAAGACAACACAGTATTATAGTCAGGTACTGAAGACAACACAGTATTATAGTCAGGTACTGAAGACAACACAGTATTATAGTCAGGTACTGAAGACAACACAGTATTATAGTCAGGTACTTAAAGGACAACACAGTATTATAGTCAGGTACTGAAGACAACACAGTATTATAGTCAGGTACTGAAGACAACACAGTATTATAGTCAGGTACTTAAGACAACACAGTATTATAGTCAGGTACTTAAAGGACAACACAGTATTATAGTCAGGTACTTAAAGGACAACACGGTATTATAGTCAGGTACTGAAGACAACACAGTATTATAGTCAGGTACTGAAGACAACACAGTATTATAGTCAGGTACTGAAGACAACACAGTATTATAGTCAGGTACTTAAAGGACAACACAGTATTATAGTCAGGTACTTAAAGGACAACACAGTATTATAGTCAGGTACTGAAGACAACACAGTATTATAGTCAGGTACTTAAAGGACAACACAGTATTATAGTCAGGTACTTAAAGGACAACACAGTATTATAGTCAGGTACTTAAAGGACAACACAGTATTATAGTCAGGTACTTAAAGGACAACACAGTATTATAGTCAGGTACTTAAAGGACAACACAGTATTATAGTCAGGTACTGAAGACAACACAGTATTATAGTCAGGTACTTAAAGGACAACACAGTATTATAGTCAGGTACTTAAAGGACAACACAGTATTATAGTCAGGTACTGAAGACAACACAGTATTATAGTCAGGTACTTAAAGGACAACACAGTATTATAGTCAGGTACTGAAGACAACACAGTATTATAGTCAGGTACTTAAAGGACAACACAGTATTATAGTCAGGTACTGAAGACAACACAGTATTATAGTCAGGTACTTAAAGGACAACACAGTATTATAGTCAGGTACTTAAAGGACAACACAGTATTATAGTCAGGTACTTAAAGGACAACACAGTATTATAGTCAGGTACTTAAAGGACAACACAGTATTATAGTCAGGTACTGAAGACAACACAGTATTATAGTCAGGTACTGAAGACAACACAGTATCATAGTCAGGTACTTAAAGGACAACACAGTATTATAGTCAGGTACTTAAAGGACAACACAGTATTATAGTCAGGTACTTAAAGGACAACACAGTATTATAGTCAGGTACTGAAGACAACACAGTATTATAGTCAGGTACTGAAGACAACACAGTATTATAGTCAGGTACTTAAGACAACACAGTATTATAGTCAGGTACTTAAAGGACAACACAGTATTATAGTCAGGTACTTAAAGGACAACACAGTATTATAGTCAGGTACTTAAAGGACAACACAGTATTATAGTCAGGTACTGAAGACAACACAGTATTATAGTCAGGTACTGAAGACAACACAGTATTATAGTCAGGTACTGAAGACAACACAGTATTATAGTCAGGTACTGAAGACAACACAGTATTATAGTCAGGTACTTAAAGGACAACACAGTATTATAGTCAGGTACTGAAGACAACACAGTATTATAGTCAGGTACTGAAGACAACACAGTATTATAGTCAGGTACTTAAGACAACACAGTATTATAGTCAGGTACTTAAAGGACAACACAGTATTATAGTCAGGTACTTAAAGGACAACACGGTATTATAGTCAGGTACTGAAGACAACACAGTATTATAGTCAGGTACTGAAGACAACACAGTATTATAGTCAGGTACTTAAAGGACAACACAGTATTATAGTCAGGTACTGAAGACAACACAGTATTATAGTCAGGTACTTAAAGGACAACACAGTATTATAGTCAGGTACTTAAAGGACAACACAGTATTATAGTCAGGTACTGAAGACAACACAGTATTATAGTCAGGTACTTAAAGGACAACACAGTATTATAGTCAGGTACTTAAAGGACAACACAGTATTATAGTCAGGTACTGAAGACAACACAGTATTATAGTCAGGTACTGAAGACAACACAGTATTATAGTCAGGTACTTAAAGGACAACACAGTATTATAGTCAGGTACTTAAAGGACAACACAGTATTATAGTCAGGTACTGAAGACAACACAGTATTATAGTCAGGTACTGAAGACAACACAGTATTATAGTCAGGTACTGAAGACAACACAGTATTATAGTCAGGTACTTAAAGGACAACACAGTATTATAGTCAGGTACTGAAGACAACACAGTATTATAGTCAGGTACTTAAAGGACAACACAGTATTATAGTCAGGTACTGAAGACAACACAGTATTATAGTCAGGTACTGAAGACAACACAGTATTATAGTCAGGTACTTAAAGGACAACACAGTATTATAGTCAGGTACTTAAAGGACAACACAGTATTATAGTCAGGTACTGAAGACAACACAGTATTTTTTTTTTTTTGATCCACTTTTTCTCCCATTTTTCTATATTTTCTCCCATCCCAATTTCGTATCATCCAATTCAACCCTCCCCTGTCACGAACGCTGTTTCTTGCCTCCCACAAGCCGGCTGCAATGTGGACTAAGTCATACATAGCACAAGTCCCCTCCGGTACTTGAGGTAACAGCAGTCGCATCTTTTCACCTGCGCAGCTCGATCTCTCAGTGTCGAGGAGTAACGCGTGGGAGGCTCACGCTGCCCCCGACACTTCCTGATTCTACTGCGCAGGCGCACCAACCGACTTGTAGGAGTCGCTTGTTCACAACGTTCGATCCCCACCCTTCAGTTTTCCCTCCCCGTAATACGGCCAATGTGTATTACTGCGGACGACCAGCCAAACTGAAAAACAATGTGGAGAGCTGGATTCGAACACGCGAATCCTAGCGTCTCCACACTGGTGGCGAGTGCCTTAGACCACTACACCACCTAGCCGCCCTAAGACAACACAGTATTATAGTCAGGTACTGAAGACAACACAGTATTATAGTCAGGTACTGAAGACAACACAGTATTATAGTCAGGTACTGAAGACAACACAGTATTATAGTCAGGTACTGAAGACAACACAGTATCATAGTCAGGTACTTAAAGGACAACACAGTATTATAGTCAGGTACTGAAGACAACACAGTATTATAGTCAGGTACTTAAAGGACAACACAGTATTATAGTCAGGTACTTAAAGGACAACACAGTATTATAGGCAGGTACTGAAGACAACACAGTATTATAGTCAGGTACTGAAGACAACACAGTATTATAGTCAGGTACTTAAAGGACAACACAGTATTATAGTCAGGTACTTAAAGGACAACACAGTATTATAGTCAGGTACTGAAGACAACACAGTATTATAGTCAGGTACTGAAGACAACACAGTATTATAGTCAGGTACTTAAAGGACAACACAGTATTATAGTCAGGTACTTAAAGGACAACACAGTATTATAGTCAGGTACTTAAAGGACAACACAGTATTATAGTCAGGTACTTAAAGGACAACACAGTATTATAGTCAGGTACTGAAGACAACACAGTATTATAGTCAGGTACTTAAAGGACAACACAGTATTATAGTCAGGTACTTAAAGGACAACACAGTATTATAGTCAGGTACTGAAGACAACACAGTATTATAGTCAGGTACTTAAAGGACAACACAGTATTATAGTCAGGTACTGAAGACAACACAGTATTATAGTCAGGTACTTAAAGGACAACACAGTATTATAGTCAGGTACTGAAGACAACACAGTATTATAGTCAGGTACTGAAGACAACACAGTATTATAGTCAGGTACTTAAAGGACAACACAGTATTATAGTCAGGTACTTAAAGGACAACACAGTATTATAGTCAGGTACTTAAAGGACAACACAGTATTATAGTCAGGTACTTAAAGGACAACACAGTATTATAGTCAGGTACTGAAGACAACACAGTATTATAGTCAGGTACTGAAGACAACACAGTATCATAGTCAGGTACTTAAAGGACAACACAGTATTATAGTCAGGTACTTAAAGGACAACACAGTATTATAGTCAGGTACTTAAAGGACAACACAGTATTATAGTCAGGTACTGAAGACAACACAGTATTATAGTCAGGTACTGAAGACAACACAGTATTATAGTCAGGTACTTAAGACAACACAGTATTATAGTCAGGTACTTAAAGGACAACACAGTATTATAGTCAGGTACTTAAAGGACAACACAGTATTATAGTCAGGTACTTAAAGGACAACACAGTATTATAGTCAGGTACTGAAGACAACACAGTATTATAGTCAGGTACTGAAGACAACACAGTATTATAGTCAGGTACTGAAGACAACACAGTATTATAGTCAGGTACTGAAGACAACACAGTATTATAGTCAGGTACTTAAAGGACAACACAGTATTATAGTCAGGTACTGAAGACAACACAGTATTATAGTCAGGTACTGAAGACAACACAGTATTATAGTCAGGTACTTAAGACAACACAGTATTATAGTCAGGTACTTAAAGGACAACACAGTATTATAGTCAGGTACTTAAAGGACAACACGGTATTATAGTCAGGTACTGAAGACAACACAGTATTATAGTCAGGTACTGAAGACAACACAGTATTATAGTCAGGTACTGAAGACAACACAGTATTATAGTCAGGTACTGAAGACAACACAGTATTATAGTCAGGTACTGAAGACAACACAGTATTATAGTCAGGTACTGAAGACAACACAGTATTATAGTCAGGTACTTAAAGGACAACACAGTATTATAGTCAGGTACTTAAAGGACAACACGGTATTATAGTCAGGTACTGAAGACAACACAGTATTATAGTCAGGTACTGAAGACAACACAGTATTATAGTCAGGTACTTAAGACAACACAGTATTATAGTCAGGTACTTAAGGACAACACAGTATTATAGTCAGGTACTTAAAGGACAACACGGTATTATAGTCAGGTACTGAAGACAACACAGTATTATAGTCAGGTACTGAAGACAACACAGTATTATAGTCAGGTACTGAAGACAACACAGTATTATAGTCAGGTACTGAAGACAACACAGTATTATAGTCAGGTACTGAAGACAACACAGTATTATAGTCAGGTACTGAAGACAACACAGTATTATAGTCAGGTACTGAAGACAACACAGTATTATAGTCAGGTACTGAAGACAACACAGTATTATAGTCAGGTACTTAAAGGACAACACAGTATTATAGTCAGATACTGAAGACAACACAGTATTATAGTCAGGTACTTAAAGGACAACACAGTATTATAGTCAGGTACTTAAAGGACAACACAGTATTATAGTCAGGTACTGAAGACAACACAGTATTATAGTCAGGTACTTAAAGGACAACACAGTATTATAGTCAGGTACTGAAGACAACACAGTATTATAGTCAGGTACTGAAGACAACACAGTATTATAGTCAGGTACTTAAAGGACAACACAGTATTATAGTCAGGTACTGAAGACAACACAGTATTATAGTCAGGTACTTAAAGGACAACACAGTATTATAGTCAGGTACTGAAGACAACACAGTATTATAGTCAGGTACTGAAGACAACACAGTATTATAGTCAGGTACTGAAGACAACACAGTATTATAGTCAGGTACTTAAAGGACAACACAGTATTATAGTCAGGTACTGAAGACAACACAGTATTATAGTCAGGTACTGAAGACAACACAGTATTATAGTCAGGTACTGAAGACAACACAGTATTATAGTCAGGTACTGAAGACAACACAGTATTATAGTCAGGTACTGAAGACAACACAGTATTATAGTCAGGTACTGAAGACAACACAGTATTATAGTCAGGTACTGAAGACAACACAGTATTATAGTCAGGTACTGAAGACAACACAGTATTATAGTCAGGTACTGAAGACAACACAGTATTATAGTCAGGTACTGAAGACAACACAGTATTATAGTCAGGTACTGAAGACAACACAGTATTATAGTCAGGTACTTAAAGGACAACACAGTATTATAGTCAGGTACTTAAAGGACAACACAGTATTATAGTCAGGTACTGAAGACAACACAGTATCATAGTCAGGTACTGAAGACAACACAGTATTATAGTCAGGTACTGAAGACAACACAGTATTATAGTCAGGTACTGAAGACAACACAGTATTATAGTCAGGTACTGAAGACAACACAGTATTATAGTCAGGTACTTAAAGGACAACACAGTATTATAGTCAGGTACTGAAGACAACACAGTATTATAGTCAGGTACTTAAAGGACAACACAGTATTATAGTCAGGTACTTAAAGGACAACACAGTATTATAGTCAGGTACTTAAAGGACAACACAGTATTATAGTCAGGTACTTAAAGGACAACACAGTATTATAGTCAGGTACTGAAGACAACACAGTATTATAGTCAGGTAATTAAAGGACAACACAGTATTATAGTCAGGTACTTAAAGGACAACACAGTATTATAGTCAGGTACTTAAAGGACAACACTGTATTATAGTCAGGTACTTAAAGGACAACACAGTATTATAGTCAGGTACTGAAGACAACACAGTATTATAGTCAGGTACTTAAAGGACAACACTGTATTATAGTCAGGTACTGAAGACAACACAGTATTATAGTCAGGTACTTAAAGGACAACACTGTATTATAGTCAGGTACTGAAGACAACACAGTATTATAGTCAGGTACTGAAGACAACCCAGTATTATAGTCAGGTACTGAAGACAACACAGTATTATAGTCAGGTACTTAAAGGACAACACAGTATTATAGTCAGGTACTTAAAGGACAACACTGTATTATAGTCAGGTACTGAAGACAACACAGTATTATAGTCAGGTACTGAAGACAACACAGTATTATAGTCAGGTACTTAAAGGACAACACAGTATTATAGTCAGGTACTTAAAGGACAACACTGTATTATAGTCAGGTACTGAAGACAACACAGTATTATAGTCAGGTACTGAAGACAACACAGTATTATAGTCAGGTACTGAAGACAACACAGTATTATAGTCAGGTACTTAAAGGACAACACAGTATTATAGTCATGTACTTAAAGGACAACACTGTATTATAGTCAGGTACTGAAGACAACACAGTATTATAGTCAGGTACTGAAGACAACACAGTATTATAGTCAGGTACTGAAGACAACACAGTATTATAGTCAGGTACTGAAGACAACACAGTATTATAGTCAGGTACTTAAAGGACAACACAGTATTATAGTCAGGTACTGAAGACAACACAGTATCATAGTCAGGTACTGAAGACAACATAGTATTATAGTCAGGTACTGAAGACAACACAGTATTATAGTCAGGTACTTAAAGGACAACACAGTATTATAGTCAGGTACTTAAAGGACAACACTGTATTATAGTCAGGTACTGAAGACAACACAGTATTATAGTCAGGTACTTAAAGGACAACACTGTATTATAGTCAGGTACTGAAGACAACACAGTATTATAGTCAGGTACTGAAGACAACACAGTATTATAGTCAGGTACTTAAAGTACAACACAGTATTATAGTCAGGTACTGAAGACAACACAGTATTATAGTCAGGTACTGAAGACAACACAGTATTATAGTCAGGTACTTAAAGGACAACACAGTATTATAGTCAGGTACCGAAGACAACACAGTATTATAGTCAGGTACTTAAAGGACAACACAGTATTATAGTCAGGTACTGAAGACAACACAGTATTATAGTCAGGTACTGAAGACAACACAGTATTATAGTCAGGTACTTAAAGGACAACACAGTATTATAGTCAGGTACTGAAGACAACACAGTATTATAGTCAGGTACTGAAGACAACACAGTATTATAGTCAGGTACTGAAGACAACACAGTATTATAGTCAGGTACTTAAAGGACAACACAGTATTATAGTCAGGTACTGAAGACAACACAGTATTATAGTCAGGTACTGAAGACAACACAGTATTATAGTCAGGTACTGAAGACAACACAGTATTATAGTCAGGTACTTAAAGGACAACACAGTATTATAGTCAGGTACTTAAAGGACAACACAGTATTATAGTCAGGTACTTAAATGACAACACAGTATTATAGTCAGGTACTTAAAGGACAACACAGTATTATAGTCAGGTACTTAAAGGACAACACAGTATTATAGTCAGGTACTTAAAGGACAACACAGTATTATAGTCAGGTACTGAAGACAACACAGTATTATAGTCAGGTACTTAAAGGACAACACAGTATTATAGTCAGGTACTTAAAGGACAACACAGTATTATAGTCAGGTACTGAAGACAACACAGTATTATAGTCAGGTACTTAAAGGACAACACAGTATTATAGTCAGGTACTGAAGACAACACAGTATTATAGTCAGGTACTTAAAGGACAACACAGTATTATAGTCAGGTACTTAAAGGACAACACAGTATTATAGTCAGGTACTTAAAGGACAACACAGTATTATAGTCAGGTACTGAAGACAACACAGTATTATAGTCAGGTACTTAAAGGACAACACAGTATTATAGTCAGGTACTTAAAGGACAACACAGTATTGTAGTCAGGTACTTAAAGGACAACACTGTATTATAGTCAGGTACTTAAAGGACAACACAGTATTATAGTCAGGTACTGAAGACAACACAGTATTATAGTCAGGTACTGAAGACAACACAGTATTATAGTCAGGTACTGAAGACAACACAGTATTATAGTCAGGTACTGAAGACAACACAGTATTATAGTCAGGTACTGAAGACAACACATTATTATAGTCAGGTACTGAAGACAACACAGTATTATAGTCAGGTACTTAAAGGACAACACAGTATTATAGTCAGGTACTGAAGACAACACAGTATTATAGTCAAGTACTGAAGACAACACAGTATTATAGTCAGGTACTTAAAGGACAACACAGTATTATAGTCAGGTACTGAAGACAACACAGTATTATAGTCAGGTACTGAAGACAACACAGTATTATAGTCAGGTACTTAAAGGACAACACAGTATTATAGTCAGGTACTTAAAGGACAACACAGTATTATAGTCAGGTACTGAAGACAACACAGTATTATAGTCAGGTACTTAAAGGACAACACAGTATTATAGTCAGGTACTTAAAGGACAACACAGTATTATAGTCAGGTACTTAAAGGACAACACAGTATTATAGTCAGGTACTTAAAGGACAACACAGTATTATAGTCAGGTACTGAAGACAACACAGTATTATAGTCAGATACTGAAGACAACACAGTATTATAGTCAGGTACTGAAGACAACACAGTATTATAGTCAGGTACTTAAAGGACAACACAGTATTATAGTCAGGTACTGAAGACAACACAGTATTATAGTCAGGTACTTAAAGGACAACACAGTATTATAGTCAGGTACTTAAAGGACAACACAGTATTATAGTCAGGTACTGAAGACAACACAGTATTATAGTCAGGTACTGAAGACAACACAGTATTATAGTCAGGTACTGAAGACAACACAGTATTATAGTCAGGTACTGAAGACAACACAGTATTATAGTCAGGTACTTAAAGGACAACACAGTATTATAGTCAGGTACTGAAGACAACACAGTATTATAGTCAGGTACTTAAAGGACAACACAGTATTATAGTCAGGTACTTAAAGGACAACACAGTATTATAGTCAGGTACTTAAAGGACAACACAGTATTATAGTCAGGTACTTAAAGGACAACACAGTATTATAGTCAGGTACTGAAGACAACACAGTATTATAGTCAGGTACTTAAAGGACAACACAGTATTATAGTCAGGTACTTAAAGGACAACACAGTATTATAGTCAGGTACTTAAAGGACAACACAGTATTATAGTCAGGTACTTAAAGGACAACACAGTATTATAGTCAGGTACTGAAGACAACACAGTATTATAGTCAGGTACTGAAGACAACAGAGTATTATAGTCAGGTACTGAAGACAACACAGTATTATAGTCAGGTACTGAAGACAACACAGTATTATAGTCAGGTACTGAAGACAACACAGTATTATAGTCAGGTACTGAAGACAACACAGTATTATAGTCAGGTACTGAAGACAACACAGTATTATAGTCAGGTACTGAAGACAACACAGTATTATAGTCAGGTACTTAAAGGACAACACAGTATTATAGTCAGATACTGAAGACAACACAGTATTATAGTCAGGTACTTAAAGGACAACACAGTATTATAGTCAGGTACTTAAAGGACAACACAGTATTATAGTCAGGTACTGAAGACAACACAGTATTATAGTCAGGTACTTAAAGGACAACACAGTATTATAGTCAGGTACTGAAGACAACACAGTATTATAGTCAGGTACTGAAGACAACACAGTATTATAGTCAGGTACTTAAAGGACAACACAGTATTATAGTCAGGTACTGAAGACAACACAGTATTATAGTCAGGTACTTAAAGGACAACACAGTATTATAGTCAGGTACTGAAGACAACACAGTATTATAGTCAGGTACTGAAGACAACACAGTATTATAGTCAGGTACTGAAGACAACACAGTATTATAGTCAGGTACTTAAAGGACAACACAGTATTATAGTCAGGTACTGAAGACAACACAGTATTATAGTCAGGTACTGAAGACAACACAGTATTATAGTCAGGTACTGAAGACAACACAGTATTATAGTCAGGTACTGAAGACAACACAGTATTATAGTCAGGTACTGAAGACAACACAGTATTATAGTCAGGTACTGAAGACAACACAGTATTATAGTCAGGTACTGAAGACACCACAGTATTATAGTCAGGTACTGAAGACAACACAGTATTATAGTCAGGTACTGAAGACAACACAGTATTATAGTCAGGTACTTAAAGGACAACACAGTATTATAGTCAGGTACTTAAAGGACAACACAGTATTATAGTCAGGTACTGAAGACAACACAGTATCATAGTCAGGTACTGAAGACAACACAGTATTATAGTCAGGTACTGAAGACAACACAGTATTATAGTCAGGTACTGAAGACAACACAGTATTATAGTCAGGTACTGAAGACAACACAGTATTATAGTCAGGTACTGAAGACAACACAGTATTATAGTCAGGTACTGAAGACAACACAGTATTATAGTCAGGTACTTAAAGGACAACACAGTATTATAGTCAGGTACTGAAGACAACACAGTATTATAGTCAGGTACTTAAAGGACAACACAGTATTATAGTCAGGTACTTAAAGGACAACACAGTATTATAGTCAGGTACTTAAAGGACAACACAGTATTATAGTCAGGTACTGAAGACAACACAGTATTATAGTCAGGTACTTAAAGGACAACACAGTATTATAGTCAGGTACTTAAAGGACAACACAGTATTATAGTCAGGTACTTAAAGGACAACACAGTATTATAGTCAGGTACTTAAAGGACAACACAGTATTATAGTCAGGTACTGAAGACAACACAGTATTATAGTCAGGTAATTAAAGGACAACACAGTATTATAGTCAGGTACTTAAAGGACAACACAGTATTATAGTCAGGTACTTAAAGGACAACACTGTATTATAGTCAGGTACTTAAAGGACAACACAGTATTATAGTCAGGTACTGAAGACAACACAGTATTATAGTCAGGTACTTAAAGGACAA
Organism: Notolepis coatsorum; assembly: GCF_963971535.1. Lineage (NCBI taxonomy): Eukaryota > Metazoa > Chordata > Actinopteri > Aulopiformes > Paralepididae > Notolepis > Notolepis coatsorum. The sequence continues at coordinate 669,211 of NW_028169930.1, forward strand.
CACTGTATTATAGTCAGGTACTGAAGACAACACAGTATTATAGTCAGGTACTTAAAGGACAACACTGTATTATAGTCAGGTACTGAAGACAACACAGTATTATAGTCAGGTACTGAAGACAACACAGTATTATAGACAGGTACTGAAGACAACACAGTATTATAGTCAGGTACTTAAAGGACAACACAGTATTATAGTCAGGTACTTAAAGGACAACACTGTATTATAGTCAGGTACTGAAGACAACACAGTATTATAGTCAGGTACTGAAGACAACACAGTATTATAGTCAGGTACTTAAAGGACAACACAGTATTATAGTCAGGTACTGAAGACAACACAGTATTATAGTCAGGTACTTAAAGGACAACACAGTATTATAGTCAGGTACTCAAAGGACAACACTGTATTATAGTCAGGTACTGAAGACAACACAGTATTATAGTCAGGTACTTAAAGGACAACACAGTATTATAGTCAGGTACTTAAAGGACAACACTGTATTATAGTCAGGTACTGAAGACAACACAGTATTATAGTCAGGTACTGAAGACAACACAGTATTATAGTCAGGTACTTAAAGGACAACACAGTATTATAGTCAGGTACTGAAGACAACACAGTATTATAGTCAGGTACTTAAAGGACAACACAGTATTATAGTCAGGTACTGAAGACAACACAGTATTATAGTCAGGTACTGAAGACAACACAGTATTATAGTCAGGTACTGAAGACAACACAGTATTATAGTCAGGTACTTAAAGGACAACACAGTATTATAGTCAGGTACTTAAAGGACAACACTGTATTATAGTCAGGTACTGAAGACAACACAGTATTATAGTCAGGTACTTAAAGGACAACACTGTATTATAGTCAGGTACTGAAGACAACACAGTATTATAGTCAGGTACTGAAGACAACACAGTATTATAGTCAGGTACTTAAAGTACAACACAGTATTATAGTCAGGTACTGAAGACAACACAGTATTATAGTCAGGTACTGAAGACAACACAGTATTATAGTCAGGTACTTAAAGGACAACACAGTATTATAGTCAGGTACCGAAGACAACACAGTATTATAGTCAGGTACTTAAAGGACAACACAGTATTATAGTCAGGTACTGAAGACAACACAGTATTATAGTCAGGTACTGAAGACAACACAGTATTATAGTCAGGTACTTAAAGGACAACACAGTATTATAGTCAGGTACTGAAGACAACACAGTATTATAGTCAGGTACTGAAGACAACACAGTATTATAGTCAGGTACTGAAGACAACACAGTATTATAGTCAGGTACTTAAAGGACAACACAGTATTATAGTCAGGTACTGAAGACAACACAGTATTATAGTCAGGTACTGAAGACAACACAGTATTATAGTCAGGTACTGAAGACAACACAGTATTATAGTCAGGTACTTAAAGGACAACACAGTATTATAGTCAGGTACTTAAAGGACAACACAGTATTATAGTCAGGTACTTAAATGACAACACAGTATTATAGTCAGGTACTTAAAGGACAACACAGTATTATAGTCAGGTACTTAAAGGACAACACAGTATTATAGTCAGGTACTTAAAGGACAACACAGTATTATAGTCAGGTACTGAAGACAACACAGTATTATAGTCAGGTACTTAAAGGACAACACAGTATTATAGTCAGGTACTTAAAGGACAACACAGTATTATAGTCAGGTACTGAAGACAACACAGTATTATAGTCAGGTACTTAAAGGACAACACAGTATTATAGTCAGGTACTTAAAGGACAACACAGTATTATAGTCAGGTACTTAAAGGACAACACAGTATTATAGTCAGGTACTGAAGACAACACAGTATTATAGTCAGGTACTTAAAGGACAACACAGTATTATAGTCAGGTACTTAAAGGACAATACAGTATTATAGTCAGGTACTGAAGACAACACAGTATTATAGTCAGGTACTTAAAGGACAACACAGTATTATAGTCAGGTACTTAAAGGACAACACAGTATTATAGTCAGGTACTTAAAGGACAACACTGTATTATAGTCAGGTACTTAAAGGACAACACAGTATTATAGTCAGGTACTTAAAGGACAACACTGTATTATAGTCAGGTACTTAAAGGACAACACTGTATTATAGTCAGGTACTGAAGACAACACAGTATTATAGTCAGGTACTTAAAGGACAACACAGTATTATAGTCAGGTACTTAAAGGACAACACAGTATTATAGTCATGTACTTAAAGGACAACACTGTATTATAGTCAGGTACTTAAAGGACAACACAGTATTATAGTCAGGTACTTAAAGGACAACACAGTATTATAGTCAGGTACTTAAAGGACAACACAGTATTATAGTCAGGTACTTAAAGGACAACACAGTATTATAGTGTCATGGTGTCTCCAGAGAGCCCTGTCGTACTTCTTCTGGCGCAGCAGCTCGCACAGGTCCGGGGTGACTTAGTCACGTGACTCAGTTGGTATTGCTGATTGGCTGGACCACGGTATGTTTAT
>NW_028169930.1:674245-681745 GCF_963971535.1 Notolepis coatsorum
CATTGCGATCATCTACTACTGGTCTATTGAAGGTTCCAAGCCACAGTCTAAGGAAAATCGCAGCCTTTGCAAACTATGCACCAAAGTTATGGAACACACTACCTATGGACATTAGGGAAGCTAGATCTCTTAATATTTTCAAAAATAAGCTAAAAACAGGGCGGCTACGTGGTGCAATGGGCAAGGCGCTCACCACGAATACTGGAGACTGGGCAGTATTGGCAGTATTAGGGGGTGGGAAACTGATGGGTGGGGATTGGGCGTTGTGGACAGCGACTCCTACAGGTCGGTTGGTGCGCCTGCGCAGTAGAATCAGAAAGCGACGGGGGCGGGGCCCCTCCAAAGCCCAGACCCCCGACGCTGAAAGATCGAGCTGCGCAGGTGGAAAGATGCGACTGCTGTTACCTCGAGTACCGGAGGGGACTCGTGCTATGTATGACTTAGTCCACATTGCAGCCGGCTTGTGGGAGGCAAGAAACAGCGTTCAAAGACAGGGGAGGGTTGAATTGGACGATACGAAAATTGGGATGGGAGAAAAATTGAAAATGGGAGAAAAAATGGAAAAAAAAATAAAATAAAAGGTAAAAATGTACCTCTTCACCATAGCCTTCTAATACACTCCGCTGTTGATTGTACTGTAGCACTATTTTACTCTGTCCATTCTATTTGCACTGTTGCATAATTTTACTATCTACTCTATTCTACTATTTATTAAACTGTGTGGGTATCAAACCAGAAAGACTGTCAGGCTTTAAAACTGTGTAGGACCCAGGCCTAGAACTGCACCCTGAGAGAGGGAACTGTGCCCTGAGAGGGAGGTTTGCCCTGAGAGGGAGGTTTGCCCTGAGAGGGAGGTTTGCCCTGAGAGAGAGGTTTGCCCTGAGTGGGAGGTTTGCCCTGGGTGGGAGGTTTGCCCTCAGAGGGAGGTTTGCCCTGAGAGGGAGGTTTGCCTTGAGAGGGAGGTTTGCCCTCAGAGGGAGGTTTGCCCTGAGGGGGAGGTTTGCCCTGAGAGGGAGGTTTGCCCTGAGGGGGAGGTTTGCCTTGAGAGGGAGGTTTGCCCTGAGAGGGAGGTTTGCCCTGAGAGAGAGGTTTGCCCTGAGTGGGAGGTTTGCCCTGGGTGGGAGGTTTGCCCTCAGAGGGAGGTTTACCCTGAGAGGGAGGTTTGCCTTGAGAGGGAGGTTTGCCCTCAGAGGGAGGTTTGCCCTGAGGGGGAGGTTTGCCCTGAGAGGGAGGTTTGCCCTGAGGGGGAGGTTTGCCTTGAGAGGGAGGTTTGCCCTCAGAGGGAGGTTTGCCCTGAGAGGGAGGTTTGCCCTCAGAGGGAGGTTTGCCCTGAGAGGGAGGTTTGCCCTGAGTGGGAGGTTTGCCCTCAGAGGGAGGTTTGCCCTGAGAGGGAGGTTTGCCCTGAGAGGGAGGTTTGCCCTGAGTGGGAGGTTTGCCCTCAGAGGGAGGTTTGCCCTGAGAGGGATGTTTGCCCTGAGAGGGAGGTTTGTCCTGAGGGGGAGGTTTGCCCTCAGAGGGAGGTTTGCCCTGAGAGGGAGGTTTGCCCTGAGAGGGAGGTTTGCCCTGAGAGGGAGGTTTGCCCTGAGAGGGAGGTTTGCCCTGAGAGGGAGGTTTGCCCTGAGTGGGAGGTTTGCCTTGAGAGGGAGGTTTGCCCTGAGTGGGAGGTTTGCCCTGAGAGGGAGGTTTGCCCTGAGAGGGAGGTTTGCCTTGAGAGGGAGGTTTGCCCTCAGTGGGAGGTTTGCCCTGAGAGGGAGGTTTGCCCTGAGAGGGAGGTTTGCCCTGAGTGGGAGGTTTGCCCTGAGAGGGAGGTTTGCCCTGAGGGGGAGGTTCGAAGGGTCAAAGTGGGTATCAAAGAGGAGGGAAGACTGTCAAGTTTGTCAACTGTGGATACCAAACAGAGAAGGTAACGAGGTCTGGTTACATGAGGTCTGGTTACATGAGGTCTGGTTACATGAGGTCTGGTTACATGAGGTCTGGTTACATGAGGTGTTACATGAGGTCTGGTTACATGAGGTGTTACATGAGGTCTGGTTACATGAGGTCTGGTTACATGATGTGTTACATGAGGTCTGGTTACATGATGTGTTACATGAGGTCTGGTTACATGAGGTCTGGTTACATGATGTGTTACATGAGGTCTGGTTACATGAGGTCTGGTTACATGAGGTCTGGTTACATGATGTGTTACATGAGGTCTGGTTACATGAGGTCTGGTTACATGAGGTCTGGTTACATGCGGTCTGGTTACATGAGGTCTGGTTACATGATGTGTTACATGAGGTCTGGTTACATGAGGTCTGGTTACATGATGTGGTACATGAGGTCTGGTTACATGATGTGTTACATGAGGTCTGGTTACATGATGTGTTACATGAGGTCTGGTTACATGATGTCTGGTTACATGAGGTCTGGTTACATGAGGTCTGGTTACATGAGGTCTGGTTACATGAGGTGTTACATGATGTGTTACATGAGGTCTGGTTACATGAGGTGTTACATGATGTGTTACATGAGGTCTGGTTACATGATGTGTTACATGATGTCTGGTTACATGAGGTCTGGTTACATGAGGTCTGGTTACATGAGGTCTGGTTACATGAGGTGTTACATGAGGTCTGGTTACATGAGGTCTGGTTACATGATGTGTTACATGAGGTCTGGTTACATGATGTGTTACATGAGGTCTGGTTACATGAGGTCTGGTTACATGAGGTCTGGTTACATGATGTGTTACATGCTGTCTGGTTACATGAGGTCTGGTTACATGATGTGTTACATGCTGTGTTACATGAGGTCTGGTTACATGAGGTGTTACATGAGGTGTTACATGAGGTCTGGTTACATGAGGTGTTACATGAGGTCTGGTTACATGAGGTGTTACATGATGTGTTACATGAGGTCTGGTTACATGAGGTCTGGTTACATGATGTGTTACATGAGGTCTGGTTACATGAGGTCTGGTTACATGATGTGTTACATGAGGTCTGGTTACATGAGGTTTGGTTACATGAGGTCTGGTTACATGAGGTCTGGTTACATGATGTGTTACATGAGGTCTGGTTACATGAGGTCTGGTTACATGATGTGTTACATGAGGTCTGGTTACATGAGGTCTGGTTACATGAGGTCTGGTTACATGATGTGTTACATGAGGTCTGGTTACATGATGTGTTACATGAGGTCTGGTTACATGATGTGTTACATGAGGTCTGGTTACATGAGGTCTGGTTACATGAGGTGTTACATGAGGTCTGGTTACATGAGGTCTGGTTACATGAGGTCTGGTTACATGATGTGTTACATGAGGTCTGGTTACATGAGGTCTGGTTACATGAGGTGTTACATGATGTGTTACATGAGGTGTTACATGAGGTCTGGTTACATGAGGTCTGGTTACATGATGTGTTACGTGATGTCTGGTTACATGAGGTGTTACATGAGGTCTGGTTACATGAGGTGTTACATGAGGTCTGGTTACATGATGTGTTACATGAGGTCTGGTTACATGAGGTCTGGTTACATGATGTGTTACATGAGGTCTGGTTACATGAGGTCTGGTTACATGAGGTGTTACATGAGGTCTGGTTACATGATGTGTTACATGAGGTCTGGTTACATGATGTGGTACATGAGGTCTGGTTACATGAGGTCTGGTTACATGATGTGTTACATGAGGTCTGGTTACATGATGTGTTACATGATGTGTTACATGAGGTCTGGTTACATGATGTCTGGTTACATGATGTGTTACATGAGGTCTGGTTACATGAGGTCTGGTTACATGAGGTGTTACATGAGGTGTTACATGAGGTCTGGTTACATGATGTGTTACATGATGTGTTACATGAGGTCTGGTTACATGAGGTGTTACATGAGGTGTTACATGAGGTCTGGTTACATGAGGTCTGGTTACATGAGGTCTGGTTACATGAGGTCTGGTTACATGAGGTCTGGTTACATGAGGTCTGGTTACATGATGTGTTACATGAGGTCTGGTTACATGAGGTCTGGTTACATGAGGTGTTACATGAGGTGTTACATGAGGTCTGGTTACATGATGTGTTACATGGTGTGTTACATGAGGTCTGGTTACATGAGGTGTTACATGAGGTCTGGTTACATGAGGTGTTACATGAGGTCTGGTTACATGAGGTCTGGTTACATGAGGTCTGGTTACATGAGGTCTGGTTACATGATGTGTTACATGAGGTCTGGTTACATGAGGTCTGGTTACATGAGGTGTTACATGAGGTGTTACATGAGGTCTGGTTACATGATGTGTTACATGATGTGTTACGTGATGTCTGGTTACATGAGGTGTTACATGAGGTCTGGTTACATGAGGTGTTACATGAGGTCTGGTTACATGATGTGTTACATGAGGTCTGGTTACATGAGGTCTGGTTACATGATGTGTTACATGAGGTCTGGTTACATGAGGTCTGGTTACATGAGGTGTTACATGAGGTCTGGTTACATGATGTGTTACATGAGGTCTGGTTACATGAGGTCTGGTTACATGAGGTCTGGTTACATGAGGTCTGGTTACATGATGTGTTACATGAGGTCTGGTTACATGAGGTCTGGTTACATGAGGTCTGGTTACATGAGGTCTGGTTACATGAGGTGTTACATGAGGTCTGGTTACATGAGGTGTTACATGATGTGTTACATGAGGTCTGGTTACATGATGTGTTACATGAGGTCTGGTTACATGAGGTCTGGTTACATGAGGTGTTACATGAGGTCTGGTTACATGTGTTACATGAGGTCTGGTTTCATGAGGTCTGGTTACATGATGTGTTACATGAGGTCTGGTTACATGATGTGTTACATGCGGTCTGGTTACATGAGGTCTGGTTACATGATGTGTTACATGAGGTCTGGTTACATGAGGTTTGGTTACATGAGGTCTGGTTACATGAGGTCTGGTTACATGATGTGTTACATGAGGTCTGGTTACATGCGGTTTGGTTACATGAGGTCTGGTTACATGAGGTCTGGTTACATGATGTGTTACATGAGGTCTGGTTACATGATGTGTTACATGAGGTCTGGTTACATGATGTGTTACATGAGGTCTGGTTACCTGGTTACATGATGTGTTACATGAGGTCTGGTTACATGATGTGTTACATGAGGTCTGGTTACATGAGGTCTGGTTACATGATGTGTTACATGAGGTCTGGTTACATGAGGTCTGGTTACATGAGGTGTTACATGAGGTCTGGTTACATGAGGTCTGGTTACATGATGTGTTACATGAGGTCTGGTTACATGAGGTCTGGTTACATGAGGTGTTACATGAGGTCTGGTTACATGAGGTCTGGTTACATGATGTGTTACATGAGGTGTTACATGAGGTCTGGTTACATGAGGTCTGGTTACATGAGGTCTGGTTACATGAGGTGTTACATGAGGTCTGGTTACATGAGGTTACATGAGGTCTGGTTACATGAGGTCTGGTTACATGAGGTCTGGTTACATGAAGTTACATGAGGTCTGGTTACATGAGGTCTGGTTACATGAGGTTACATGAGGTCTGGTTACATGAGGTGTTACATGATGTGTTACATGAGGTCTGGTTACATGAGGTCTGGTTACATGAGGTCTGGTTACATGAGGTCTGGTTACATGAGGTGTTACATGATGTCTGGTTACATGAGGTCTGGTTACATGATGTGTTACATGAGGTCTGGTTACATGAGGTCTGGTTACATGAGGTCTGGTTACATGATGTGTTACATGATGTGTTACATGAGGTCTGGTTACATGAGGTTACATGTGTGCGTGTGCGTGCGTGCGTGTGAGCGCACCTTGACCCGGTCCTGCCTCTGACAGAGCGCCCCCTTGTGGCCCAGGGCAGCGTGACAGTAGTGGGCGACAGGAGTGAAGCGTCCGGGGAAAGAGATGTATCTGCTCCTGCCGGCCGCCGCCAGCTCCTCGTTCTCCACCTCCTCACCCTCCATCTCACACGGCACCCAGAACTGGTGCTGCGCCGCGGACCTGAGGGGGGGGGGGGGGGGGGGGGGGGAGGGAGGGAGGGAGGGAGGGAGGGGGGGAGGGAGGGAGGGAGGGAGGGATTTGAGAGGGGAGGGGGGGGAGGGAGAGGGGAGGGAGGGAGGGGGGGAGGGAGGGAGGGAGGGGGGGGGGGAGGGAGGGAGGGAGGGAGGGGGGAGGGAGGGAGGGGGGGAGGGAGGGAGGGAGGGAGGGAGGGAGGGAGGAGGGGGAGGGAGGGAGGCAGGGAGGGAGGGAGGGAGGGAGGGAGGGAGGGAGGGATAGGGAGAGAACAAAATGAGAGAGAGAGAGAGAGAGAGAGAGAGAGAGAGAGAGAGAGAGAGAGAGAGAGAGAGAGAGAGAGAGAGAGAGAGAGAGAGAGAGAGAGAGAGAGAGAGAGGCCTATGAGGTCAGTATATTATGGGTTTATACCACGACCCCATTTTATTTAGGATTTTTTTGGCGACCCCACACTTAACACTTTCAGAGCCCAAGCTTAACCTTGATTTACAGGTTGAATGCCCACCATCCACTTCAATGTTAGCGTTAATATCGCCTAATCTATGTTTTAAATTATGGCTATGTGTCTAATCTGCCCGTCGCTTATCAATGACTCGTTTTCCAGTCAACATTGTCGAAGCCGATTGTTTTTTTATCGGTTCATTTTCGTTTTATAGCATTTTGAAAAGCCCTCGTTTTCAAGGGAAATATAAAGATTCCATGATAAACGGAATATTCTAGAATACACAAAAACTTTGTCATTTTTCGGCCTATTTATGAATCGTTTTCAAATAAACGCTAGATTATCGATAGTATATGTGTACGTATGCACGCTGGGGCCGCAAGCTGAAAAATCTATTCTCTTATTTCCTCAACAGCGATTGCGCACACAGACACACACACACACACATAGGGCTAATGCTGAGATCTCAGCGAATACAACTCTGATTATCCCAAGACTGCTAAAATAGATTCCTTACCTCAGATCAGATGTTCTCCAAAAAGATCATTCCAATTCCTGATCGCCATTCCAAATATCGATCACTACTGTCTACTATCGATTGGCTACTGTGAATATATGTTCCAGGCTGATTCCCGTCCGGCGATGACTTCCATGTTGAGCAGACAGCTTGCCAGCTCAAGGAGCCAGCTGGCTCCGCCTCTACATATCGACTGATCCCAGGTCAGTCTAAGCGACTGACCTGCAGTTACACAGGGATAGACGATAGGGGGCGCTTTTTTCCATTCTGAGCTGCTGGAGGAGCTTCTGTACCAACGGGAGACTCTGTTGATGAAATATGAAATCAGATCGCTAATAAAAAAATAAAACGCTAATACACGTCGTGGGCATTCAGGCATTGGGCTGATAAAACGAGTTATGGCGTTATGGGCACTGAAAGTGTTAATGTATCGCGTAATTTCAACGTGGAAATAAGGAATATCAAAATAAAAGCACACGTTGTTTCGAAAATGAAATTACAGCACTATGTTATCAATGAAATG
>NW_028169930.1:686745-729245 GCF_963971535.1 Notolepis coatsorum
GCATGCCACCCGGGAACGAACGGAAGGAACAAACCTCGTTACTGCTCCCAAAATCACGGGGTCAAGAGCAACCCAACCCCGTGGCAAGGCTGTAGCAGCGGAGCGCGAAGGAAGACCCAGACCCACCAAAGGGACTGGATCCCCCGGAAAAAGGGGGCCCGGAGAGGGCAATGGCACCAGGCATCAAGACCCCACCAGGCGGTCACTTAGTGACACCGCCCCCCACACATCGCCAGCGTATTCGGATAAGGCCCCTCCAAGAGCGGGCCCTTTCCCCCCAATAGCACACCGCCTGGCACACTGACCCTGCAGAACAGGCAGTCAGCATGGCCGTAAGCACTCAAGAGGTTAACCAACGGAAGCAGGCAGCGCACCGGGGAAACCAGGCAGCAGGCTGAAACCTGAGCCTGGAGCACTGCGGACGAGACAGGCGCTAAAGGAGTCAGCTGAAAACAGCCCCCCCGGCGGAAGGGGCGTATGCTGGCGTTGTTGATCACCATGACAAAGCCTCCATCAAAAAAAAACCACCCAGAGGGGTCGAGGCAGAGAAGGCTGACATGATTGGCAGACGTCATGAACGTGCAGGGGCACACTCAACCGGGCAACCCGGGAGTTGACACTGCCCCAACATACCAGGGAATCAACTACCCTCTTGGTACAGACGGTGGTTGTTCCTATAACCCCTCAAGAAAAAAGGGTTATCCCAGGCCTACGGTATCAACGAAACTTTACTTCGGACCGGGCCTGGCGGCTCGGGAAGCACACAGGGTTACTGGAGGAGGTCCAGAAGACCACCCCAACAGCCCCCTCTTCGCCATGCGTGAGAGAGGAGCGAAAGAAAAGAGAACCAGCCCCTTATGATAGTGCAGAGTACAACATGTACCCAACAAGGGTCTCCATAACGCCTAACCTTGTGACACCCCGGGCCGACCCGGCATCTTTCCCCCTGAAAAAAAGCCCAAGTCCCTCAGGGTACCAGAACAGCAGATCTGCATCCCCGGCGGACAACGGGTTAACTGACCTGGAACAGCGCGACCAGAACCAGTCCCGTGCCCTAACCACGCCGACATGCCTACTCCAGGAGAAGGGACAGATATGCGTGTTGATCTAAAACATGAAAAGAGGGCGCCACCCAGACGGGACGGTGTGAACCGTGCTCGGTGGCCCACCCCAAGGGCGTGAGACCCCTCTACCTATGTTCTGATCAATTCCGTTAACATCCCCCAGATATGAACGAGAATCCGTCGAGACCCAGTCAGGGTTAGAAATTAACATTTTTTTTCAAGGGCTTTTTTTGCCCCCCTTAATTGCTTTTCGGGGGCTTTTTTTGTATTTCGGGGGCACAACATTTTTATAATGAAAATTAACATAAAGATTATAAAACATTGTTGACACTTTTTTTTACAGTCTTCGTCCCTATGTTTGATAACGTAATGTTAATGTCTCCATATATAGGGCTCTACGCTAACCTTTTTCCCAAGGAGCACATGTGCTCCTAAATAAAATGTTAATAAATAAAATCTAAATACAAATTTAGGAGCACACAGAAATTTAGGAGCACAGTGACAATTGTTCAAGTAACACACACACGCACACGATGTGTGACATCATGGCTTGGTTTCATGTTTTGAGGTACCTTCAATTATCTGTAAATAATACATACATACTCTATCTAAATAGATTAAATATTATTGTCCCTGAGTGAGGGCAAGTTGTGTTGTTGTCTTGATATAATAACCGGTTGCCTCTGGATCAACGAATGTCTAATATTGAATAATATTATTAGATATTTTATTTTTAACATCCCTAATTCCAACAGTCAAGAAGCTTGTTTCAAATTGATGAAAAACCCCACACACGCAACGTTTGTGAGTATAGGCTCTGGCCAGATCGATCAATGAAATACGTTGCGCGCTCAGCGCTGTGGAATGAAGGAAATGCGCATCGGGATCGGATTTGGATGTTATTCTTTTGGAGTTGTGTTACAAATGGAATGGTCTTTCCCCGCCGAACACAAGTTACTTAACGTTACACAGAACACAGGTCGCGCTATGCAGATGCTTAGCTTGCTAACGTTAAGATAGCAGTGTAATGCTTGATGAGAGCAGAGCGCTCTCTCTGTGTTCGCAGGAATCGCAGCACCTCTCAAGTGCCTGTAACACGCAGCGGGCCCCGCCTCCCTCCTCCTTGGAACAAACATTCCACCCAAAAACTGAATTTCAGTCCAGTTTCAATCTGAACTATTAACAGCGGAGCTGTTTTGTAATCTTCACAATCACTCGTCTGTCTCGCACACTGCAAGTAAATGATTTTTCCGGTTTGCACACACACATATTATTAGGGGCAATACGAGGGAAATGCTCGCACTGTAGAGCATATATATAATTATATATATAATTAGTAAACTGTCGGGGGCTTTTTTTGCCCCCCTTAACTGATGTTCGAGGGCATTTGGTCAATTTTCGAGGGCATTTTGCCCCAAGCCCCCGTTAATTTCGAACCCTGGACCCAGTAACAGGCTCTCGGAAGAGGAAAAAAACCCCATCCCAGTTGCTTTATAAAAACGCTGTTTTAACAACAAGCAACCAAGGCGTACTAGCTACCCGCATGATTATTATCAGAAACACCCCGAGCTAGCACCATGCATGCGTCGGGACACAAACCACATCAATGAGCAGACTAACCAGACCCCCCATTGAATCCTCAAGGCGCCTGGGAGAACGACAAGAAGGGTGTGGTGCTTCATATACTCCACACTCTTTTATTAAAAAAGAAAAGAAACACCAACTGACATGAATCCCATTTGACACAGCTGAGGATACAAATTGTTTAGATTTTCATATCCCGTCATCCCCACCACAGAGGATAGACGGAACTCCCCAGAGAGGCTTCCCACGTGAGTCATAGAGTGAAAAAGCCATGGTAATCTAGAGTCACGTGACCAACCGACTCAAGTTACACATATATCAAGCGTAGTGGAACCGCAATTCCTACGCTCTATCCCGACACTTTGACAACAACAGACCGTACATACGGGTCCAACTCACGGAAGCCATCGTCAATAGCAACGTGCGTAGTGACGTGCTATGACGGGGGGAAACCCAATACTCAACGCCTGTGTTAATAGGCGCAGAGTCATGGAAACCCCCCCCCCCCCCCCCTCCCTGCCAAGCCGTCTAACAGCTTGGCCCCGATTGGACTGACAAAAGATGAATAACCCCCTTACCAATCAGAAGAGGGAAGGAGGGGTTTATTCGGTACCCCCTCACAAGCCCTTCCCTTGCATACCACAACAACATTAGCCACATGATACCTTTAGTAGCAATGCTAATGAATAGCGCAAGCTAATACAATGCACGCTAACCACAGACAACTGTGAACAGGGTTTACAACAAAACCAAGTCGTGTGTGTGTGTGAATCCTACACCCGCATCCATGTTGTAACACAGAAAAAACACTGATAGAGAGAGAGAACGGCTGAGCCGTGGTACGTGTTCATACGAACATTACTGCAACCCAACACCACAGTGTTTTTTTTTATCCACTTTTTCTCCCATTTTTTCTATATTTTCTCCCATCCCAATTTCGTATCATCCAATTCAACCCTCCCCTGTCACGGACGCTGTTTCTTGCCTCCCACAAGCCGGCTGCAATGTGGACTAAGTCATACATAGCACAAGTCCCCTCCGGTACTTGAGGTAACAGCAGTCGCATCTTTTCACCTGCGCAGCTTGATCTCTCAGTGGCGCGGAGTAACGCGTGGGAGGCTCACGCTGCCCCGACACTTCCTGATTCTACTGCGCAGGCGCACCAACCGACCTGTAGGAGTCGCTGTCCACAACGCCCGATCCCCACCCATCAGTTTCCCACCCCCTAATACGGCCAATGTGTATTAGTGCAGACGACCAGCTAAACTGAAAGCAAATGTGGAGCGCTGGGCTCGAACAGGCAAGCCCAGCGTCTCCAGCATTTCATGGCGAGCGCCTTGCCCACTACGCCACGTAGCCGCCCCCCCAACACCACAGTGTTGTAGCTCAACATCACTGTGTAAGCAACAGAACATACAAGTAGCCTCTACCTTTATGTGGAGACTCAGGCAGAGGCAGAAAAAACCCATTTTTCAACCGAGTGTAGGCTGCAGGCCTTGCGTAAGCTCTTAACATGAACGTAACCCTCCTATCAACCCATACTAGGGAAAGATTCACACTTTGCAACCCCATCATATGATTCGGTGAAGAAACACACAGTTTGTTAACAAAAAATACAGTCCCCCTTTAGAGGGGACTCTTTATTTTTGAACAAAATCATAAAGTTAGGGCCGGAAGGGAAAACAGAGGGGACCACAGGGGAAAAAAGTCACTGGGTCTAGCGACGCCTGCCGCCCCGAGCCGCTCGGGATTTGCCACCCCGGGGAGCACCGGAGGGACGGTAAGCAATCGGCGGCTGGTCTCGACGGTCCCTACCGTCGCCTCCGGGCGTAGATGGGCCGGCTGTAGCGAAGGCGTCCTCTCTCCTCCTGGCCTTCTTCTTTGAAGGACCAGCAGTGGCGGTGGTGGCAGCAGCAGCCACGGCGGAAGTCGATCGACGACGTGGCAGCCGTCTGACTCCACCGGCAACATCGGGAGGGGGAAAATGAGGTTGGAGCACGGATCTCTCCTCCTGCATCTCTCTGCACGTCGAGGTCATCAACTGCAGGGCCGTCCCGAACAGTCCAGCATCGGAGAGGGGTGCCGTCAGAAGTGGAATCCTCTTCTTCTCCGGCACACGAGACTGCTCCAGCCAAAGGTGGCGCTGGACCAGAGTTGCCAGGGCGCGCACTTTCCCAGCGGCTATAGCCTGCGGCTGAGTCAGATGCAGGATAGCTCCTGCCGCCTGGGCGAGCTGGTCATGTTGTACATCACTCAGCTCCATGCCGCCCGTCAATACCCCGGACATGAATCTTGCCAGCTGCGCGATGTTAGACGCGGCAGCTAGAGATTGTGTTCCGGAAATAAATGACTGGTCACTCCAGTACGCCAACCGCCTCGCCGGTTTCCCTTGGGGAACCGGCTTCCGTAACGGTTCCCACACCACCTCCGGACAAAGGAGCGTGGCCATCGGCCTATCAAGCCGCGGCACGCCCTCCTTCATACCGTCGACCAAACCCGCCACCCGCGTGACTGGCACGTAGGCGGGGGTGAGGCCTATGATGTGGGAAACCACCTGGCCCTGACGGACATAGGCCGCCATTGAGGGGGAAAATGGATAGACAACGTGAGATCATCAGGGACAGGAACAGGCAGTGGCAGCGGCACGCCGTTTGCGACTGCCGCCGCCGCCATGAGCTCGGGGAACAAAGCACGCAGTTCCCCCTGCATACTTTCCTCCTCCGAGCCCACATCCCTCACATACAGCAGGCTGCTACTGGTCAAGGAGCCACACTCCGATGTGGCTGATAGCAGGGCATCCCGCCGACGAGTCAGAGGGTCTACCCCCGCATCGTTGAACGAGGCGCCCCAAGGAGTCATCTCACCCCCCTCCAGTGTTACCTGGACGGCCGGGATACCTGTCTCCACCGGGCCTTCAAAAAAGAACCCGTCTGCCTCTACCATGTAATCCTCTGTTTCCATCGGGCACGTAGAGGCCGACGCATCCTCACTTGGCTCCAGCAACTCACCAAAACCGGGCCATTCGCGTCTGCAAGCCACCATCTTGCGACGGGAGCGAGCCGACGCAAAAAGTTTGCGTCTCAAATCCCCTGCAACCAGGGGAACCGGCCGCCCAACAGCGGACGATTCCTCGGAAACAGAGGAACCAGAGCCGGAACCAGGCCATCGCACAGGCGACGGCACCGGTGCACCAGCTCCTTGGAGAGGCAAACTACCCATCGGACGCCTACCGGGCGTGGCTGCCAACCACGAGAGAGGTCTCAGCCCCGCTCCAGGACGCACGACGGAGGCGGAAATGGAGAACCGCTGGTGAAGAGTGGCGCTGCGAACACGACTCTCCGGAGTAGACATTATGACTTAGGTTTTTCTATCGAAAATATGAGAGAAGAAAAAAATAAGCACAATGTAAACACGTCTCAACTTTCTTCATCTAACAACCTCGTCAAGTGGGGATCTACCAAAGACACTTCCTTGTGGTGAAAGTGAAGAAGGAGGCGAGTAAATGACCACACACCTGCTTATGAAGGTAAGCGGATGGGGGTGTGGCCAGATGAATGTTGGGATGTAAAGGTACATGGTGGAATTTTTTATTCAGTGCGCGTGCACGAAGTGAAGTGCGTGCAGTCTGATGCTGAGCAAAGCCATAACGAAACAGAACCTTCTGTAGTGTGGTAATGAAAGGTTAACCGTCTGTAGTGTGGTAGTGAAAGGGTTAACCTTCGGTAGTGTGGTAGTGAAAGGTTAACCTTCTGTAGTGTGGTAGTGAAAGGGTTAACCGGCTGTAGTGTGGTAGTGAAAGGTTTAACCCTTTTGTCGTGTGCCAGTGAAAGGGTTAACCTTCGGTGGTGTGGTAGTGAAAGGGTTGACCCTTTTGTTGTGTGGCAGTGAACGGGTTAACCTTCTGTGGTGTGGTAGTGAAAGGGTTAACATTCAGTAGTGTGGTAGTGAAAGGGTTAACAGTCTGTAGTGTGGCAGTGAAAGGGTTAACCGTGTGTAGTGTGGTAGTGAAAGGGTTAACCGTCTGTAGTGTGGTAGTGTGGTAGTGAAAGGGTTAACCGTCTGTAGTGTGGTAGTGAAAGGTTAACCTTCTGTAGTGTGGTAGTGAAAGGGTTAACTGTCTGCAGTGTGGTAGTGAAAGGGTTAACCTTCTGTAGTGTGGTAGTGAAAGGTTAACCGTCTGTAGTGTGATAGTGAAAGGGTGTACCTTGCAGTGGTGTCCTGGGGGTGGCGCTGTTTGAGGAGGCGCAGGGTGGCAGCAGCACAGGTAGGGTCCTGCTCCTCCTCTAAGGTTCTCCTCAGCCTATGGACGAGAGGGGAGGAGGAGACGAGAGGGGCAGGCCTCTTGACGGGAGGTTTCTTATTGGCTGGTGATGTAGAGGTAGAGGGGGAGGGGTCTAGACCTGCCGACAGAGACACACAGAACAGTTACATGGGTTAATAACACATATTAAACTCTTAAGCCCGACCGGACACAAGCCAATTTTACAATTTTAGTTTTTAGTTTGTTTACCAATAGGTTAAAGTGTTATTAGTAAACTATTCGTTTTGGAAATGCATTAATAAACAAGTGAATATCCGCCATTTTGAATGCACGCTGCCATTTTGTTTGTAGTCATATGAGGATAGGACACCCAGAGCTTTCGAATAGCGTTGGCATTTCGAAAAAACTACACTACCCAGCTCAACCCAGCTCCTGTCAATCAAATGATTTGTGGAATAACTTTTTTATTTATCTTATTATTCAGGATTATCTACCACAAAACTGAACGTTATTGGCATAAATTAGAACACAGTTAGTTTATCTACCTTTCTGTGAACGTTTAGCAAACATCCGCATTGCAATCTGATGAAAAATGGCGGAGCAGTTTTATACCAACATAGCCCATGCTTATAGAGCCACGGTGTACCCCCACCTAGTTCTATCAGATCATGTGTCGCTCCTCCTGCACCCTTGGTACACACCAGAAATCAGATCCAGCAGACCCGAAGCCAGGTCTGTCAGGATCTGGCCTGAAGACGCCATCCCTAAACTCCAGGACTGTTTCAGCATCACAGACTGGGACATTTTCGGTAGCCTGGGAGTGTTGACACGTAAGTCTCTGGACATTTTCTCTCTCTCAGTGCTCGATTACATCACTTTCTGTGTAGACATTGTTACAACTTGGAAGCAGATCCGTGTCTTTCCAAATGTCAAACCCTGGATGACACAGAACATAAAATCACTATTACGAGCTAGAAATGCAGCACATAGATCAGGTGACACCAACGCATACAGTGCAGCGAGATCAGACCTGAAAAAGGGAGTCAGATCTGCTAAGCTGTCATACAAAAACCGCATTGAAGCCCACTTCAACAGCGCCTCAAACCCCCGTCAGGTGTGGGAGGGTGTTAGGGCTATATCGGACTACAAGGGCAGATCATCCCCCCCGTCAACGGCAGCGCCCCCCTAGCGGAGGAGTTAAACATCTTTTATGCACGTTTTGACAGGGACAATAAGGACCCGGTGTCGCCCCCTCTCCCCTCTGACGGCTCCACCATAGTCCTGAGCACTCATGAGGTTAGACTCAGTCTAAAATTTGCAGACGACACAACAGTGCTTGGCCTCATCAGAGGGAATGATGAGACCTCATACAGGAGGGAGGTTGAGCAACTAGTGGAGTGGTGCGATGGTCATAACCTTGCTCTCAACCCCACGAAGACCAAGAAGATGATCATCGATTTCCGCAGGACTGGTGACCTCAGCCACTCTCCACTCCTCATTGGGAATGAGGAGGTGGAGAGGGTTTCAAAATTTAAGTTTCTGGGCGTGACAATGTCTGATGACCTGTCCTGGGGGGTCAGCATTGCCTCTGCTGTGGGCAAAGCACAGCAGCGCCTTTTCTATCTTAGGAAGCTTAAATGGGCTAAACTCCCACAGGGACTGATGGCCAACTTCTACCACTGCGCAGTAGAGAGTGTACTCACGTACGGACTACTGGTGTGGTTTACGGGCTGCACCAGGGCAGAGAAGGAGGCCCTCCACAGAGTGGTCAAGGCTGCGAGGAGGATCACTGGAGCTAGCCTCCCAGATATCTCCACAGTCTTTACCTCCCGCTGCCTACGGCGTATAAATAACATCTTACTAGACCAGTACCACCCAGCAAACCATCTCTTTCAACTGCTGCCCTCTGGTCGAAGGTACAGATCCATCCAGTCCGGAACCAGCAGACTGACCAACAGCCTCTACCCACGGGCTGTCAGGCTGCTCAACGACGAACATCAACTAGCCCCCCCCCGCATCCCACCCCCGGTGACATAACTCCCACTCCCACATTACAACAATAACTGTGAACCGGACTTGCATTGCTGCACTATACAATACTTCATCCTTTGCAAGTCAACGCCCCCCCCCCCCCCCCCTCCTTCCATCAACTCACTGGACTGAAATATTTATATTTATTAATTTATTTGCACAAGCACTAGATGCACTTGGGACAATGATGGTATGTTATATATTGGGACATTGGGACATTGATACTCTATTACTTTATTACTATATTACTATTATTATTGACATTATTATTTTGCACATGTTATATCTTATGTTGTATGCCAGTGGTGATGTTCCTAACAAATTTCGTTGTACCAACAATGACAAATAAAGATCTATTCTATTATAAAGAAGTAACTGTACTTACAGTAGATTTCATTCACGGTTTGTGAATCACACCTGGTGATACTAAATCCAGATTGAACTCTGCCATTGGAAAGAGGAGATTTGGCCGGATCCATAGATGTGCGATGTGGCTATAATAAGGTGATTTATAGGCCTGATATTCTATATATTCTATAATAATATTTCAAATTGCATGTGTCCGGATGGCAGAATTCAGTACTGTATCTACAAAACCTTCTGTTTAATCATCTTCCCTTTATTCATTTGCTTAGATTCATTTGATCTCAAGAAGGTGCTGAAATAGCTCAGTGGCCGTCTTTCATGTCTGGCCATTTTTAGCATGGTGTTATTCACCCGTCAAAGATGAAAAAATAATTTAATTGATATTCTCCTTTGGTTAGTTACAATTTAGTAACAGACACAATATATCTGACACAGGGAATACATTCCCTGAGATCCATAGATGTCCCTAGATACCAAGAACATGCAAATGGACATGTAGAAGTGGAACAATCTTCCATTTTACTTAGGTATGTATTTTAGGCGGATTTTCTGTAGTCCCTGCGTAACATGATGTCTTTATGATGTGAAGAGGAAACCAGAGTCTAACATGATGTCTTTATGATGTGAAGAGGAAACCAGAGTCTAACATGATGTCTTTATGATGTGAAGAGGAAACCAGAGTCTAACATGATGTCTTTATGATGTGAAGAGGAAACCAGAGTCTAACATGATGTCTTTATGGTGTGAAGAGGAAACCAGAGTCTAACATGATGTCTTTATGGTGTGAAGAGGAAACCAGAGTCTAACATGATGTCTTTATGGTGTGAAGAGGAAACCAGAGTCTAACATGATGTCTTTATGGTGTGAAGAGGAAACCAGAGTCTAACATGATGTCTTTATGGTGTGAAGAGGAAACCAGAGTCTAACATGATGTCTTTATGATGTGAAGAGGAAACCAGAGTCTAACATGATGTCTTTATGATGTGAAGAGGAAACCAGAGTCTAACATGATGTCTTTATGATGTGAAGAGGAAACCAGAGTCTAACATGATGTCTTTATGGTGTGAAGAGGAAACCAGAGTCTAACATGATGTCTTTATGGTGTGAAGAGGAAACCAGAGTCTAACATGATGTCTTTATGATGTGAAGAGGAAACCAGAGTCTAACATGATGTCTTTATGGTGTGAAGAGGAAACCAGAGTCTAACATGATGTCTTTATGGTGTGAAGAGGAAACCAGAGTCTAACATGATGTCTTTATGGTGTGAAGAGGAAACCAGAGTCTAACATGATGTCTTTATGGTGTGAAGAGGAAACCAGAGTCTAACATGATGTCTTTATGGTGTGAAGAGGAAACCAGAGTCTAACATGATGTCTTTATGGTGTGAAGAGGAAACCAGAGTCTAACATGATGTCTTTATGGTGTGAAGAGGAAACCAGAGTCTAACATGATGTCTTTATGATGTGAAGAGGAAACCAGAGTCTAACATGATGTCTTTATGGTGTGAAGAGGAAACCAGAGTCTAACATGATGTCTTTATGATGTGAAGAGGAAACCAGAGTCTAACATGATGTCTTTATGGTGTGAAGAGGAAACCAGAGTCTAACATGATGTCTTTATGGTGAAGAGGAAACCAGAGTCTAACATGATGTCTTTATGGTGTGAAGAGGAAACCAGAGTCTAACATGATGTCTTTATGGAGTGAAGAGGAAACCAGAGTCTAACATGATGTCTTTATGGTGTGAAGAGGAAACCAGAGTCTAACATGATGTCTTTATGGTGTGAAGAGGAAACCAGAGTCTAACATGATGTCTTTATGGTGTGAAGAGGAAACCAGAGTCTAACATGATGTCTTTATGGTGTGAAGAGGAAACCAGAGTCTAACATGATGTCTTTATGATGTGAAGAGGAAACCAGAGTCTAACATGATGTCTTTATGGTGAAGAGGAAACCAGAGTCTAACATGATGTCTTTATGGTGAAGAGGAAACCAGAGTCTAACATGATGTCTTTATGGTGTGAAGAGGAAACCAGAGTCTAACATGATGTCTTTATGGTGAAGAGGAAACCAGAGTCTAACATGATGTCTTTATGGTGTGAAGAGGAAACCAGAGTCTAACATGATGTCTTTATGATGTGAAGAGGAAACCAGAGTCTAACATGATGTCTTTATGGTGTGAAGAGGAAACCAGAGTCTAACATGATGTCTTTATGGTGTGAAGAGGAAACCAGAGTCTAACATGATGTCTTTATGGTGTGAAGAGGAAACCAGAGTCTAACATGATGTCTTTATGATGTGAAGAGGAAACCAGAGTCTAACATGATGTCTTTATGGTGTGAAGAGGAAACCAGAGTCTAACATGATGTCTTTATGGTGTGAAGAGGAAACCAGAGTCTAACATGATGTCTTTATGGTGTGAAGAGGAAACCAGAGTCTAACATGATGTCTTTATGGTGAAGAGGAAACCAGAGTCTAACATGATGTCTTTATGGTGTGAAGAGGAAACCAGAGTCTAACATGATGTCTTTATGGTGTGAAGAGGAAACCAGAGTCTAACATGATGTCTTTATGATGTGAAGAGGAAACCAGAGTCTAACATGATGTCTTTATGATGTGAAGAGGAAACCAGAGTCTAACATGATGTCTTTATGATGTGAAGAGGAAACCAGAGTCTAACATGATGTCTTTATGATGTGAAGAGGAAACCAGAGTCTAACATGATGTCTTTATGATGTGAAGAGGAAACCAGAGTCTAACATGATGTCTTTATGATGTGAAGAGGAAACCAGAGTCTAACATGATGTCTTTATGGTGTGAAGAGGAAACCAGAGTCTAACATGATGTCTTTATGGTGTGAAGAGGAAACCAGAGTCTAACATGATGTCTTTATGGTGTGAAGAGGAAACCAGAGTCTAACATGATGTCTTTATGATGTGAAGAGGAAACCAGAGTCTAACATGATGTCTTTATGGTGTGAAGAGGAAACCAGAGTCTAACATGATGTCTTTATGATGTGAAGAGGAAACCAGAGTCTAACATGATGTCTTTATGATGTGAAGAGGAAACCAGAGTCTAACATGATGTCTTTATGATGTGAAGAGGAAACCAGAGTCTAACATGATGTCTTTATGATGTGAATAGGAAACCAGAGTCTAACATGATGTCTTTATGGTGAAGAGGAAACCAGAGTCTAACATGACGTCTTTATGGTGTGAAGAGGAAACCAGAGTCTAACATGATGTCTTTATGGTGTGAAGAGGAAACCAGAGTCTAACATGATGTCTTTATGATGTGAAGAGGAAACCAGAGTCTAACATGATGTCTTTATGATGTGAAGAGGAAACCAGAGTCTAACATGATGTCTTTATGATGTGAAGAGGAAACCAGAGTCTAACATGATGTCTTTATGATGTGAAGAGGAAACCAGAGTCTAACATGATGTCTTTATGATGTGAAGAGGAAACCAGAGTCTAACATGATGTCTTTATGATGTGAAGAGGAAACCAGAGTCTAACATGATGTCTTTATGGTGTGAAGAGGAAACCAGAGTCTAACATGATGTCTTTATGGTGTGAAGAGGAAACCAGAGTCTAACATGATGTCTTTATGGTGTGAAGAGGAAACCAGAGTCTAACATGATGTCTTTATGATGTGAAGAGGAAACCAGAGTCTAACATGATGTCTTTATGATGTGAAGAGGAAACCAGAGTCTAACATGATGTCTTTATGATGTGAAGAGGAAACCAGAGTCTAACATGATGTCTTTATGATGTGAAGAGGAAACCAGAGTCTAACATGATGTCTTTATGGTGTGAAGAGGAAACCAGAGTCTAACATGATGTCTTTATGATGTGAAGAGGAAACCAGAGTCTAACATGATGTCTTTATGATGTGAAGAGGAAACCAGAGTCTAACATGATGTCTTTATGATGTGAAGAGGAAACCAGAGTCTAACATGATGTCTTTATGATGTGAATAGGAAACCAGAGTCTAACATGATGTCTTTATGATGTGAAGAGGAAACCAGAGTCTAACATGATGTCTTTATGGTGTGAAGAGGAAACCAGAGTCTAACATGATGTCTTTATGGTGTGAAGAGGAAACCAGAGTCTAACATGATGTCTTTATGATGTGAAGAGGAAACCAGAGTCTAACATGATGTCTTTATGGTGTGAAGAGGAAACCAGAGTCTAACATGATGTCTTTATGGTGTGAAGAGGAAACCAGAGTCTAACATGATGTCTTTATGATGTGAAGAGGAAACCAGAGTCTAACATGATGTCTTTATGATGTGAAGAGGAAACCAGAGTCTAACATGATGTCTTTATGATGTGAAGAGGAAACCAGAGTCTAACATGATGTCTTTATGGTGTGAAGAGGAAACCAGAGTCTAACATGATGTCTTTATGATGTGAAGAGGAAACCAGAGTCTAACATGATGTCTTTATGATGTGAAGAGGAAACCAGAGTCTAACATGATGTCTTTATGATGTGAAGAGGAAACCAGAGTCTAACATGATGTCTTTATGGTGTGAAGAGGAAACCAGAGTCTAACATGATGTCTTTATGATGTGAAGAGGAAACCAGAGTCTAACATGATGTCTTTATGATGTGAAGAGGAAACCAGAGTCTAACATGATGTCTTTATGATGTGAAGAGGAAACCAGAGTCTAACATGATGTCTTTATGGTGTGAAGAGGAAACCAGAGTCTAACATGATGTCTTTATGGTGTGAAGAGGAAACCAGAGTCTAACATGATGTCTTTATGATGTGAAGAGGAAACCAGAGTCTAACATGATGTCTTTATGGTGAAGAGGAAACCAGAGTCTAACATGATGTCTTTATGATGTGAAGAGGAAACCAGAGTCTAACATGATGTCTTTATGATGTGAAGAGGAAACCAGAGTCTAACATGATGTCTTTATGATGTGAAGAGGAAACCAGAGTCTAACATGATGTCTTTATGGTGTGAAGAGGAAACCAGAGTCTAACATGATGTCTTTATGATGTGAAGAGGAAACCAGAGTCTAACATGATGTCTTTATGGTGTGAAGAGGAAACCAGAGTCTAACATGATGTCTTTATGGTGTGAAGAGGAAACCAGAGTCTAACATGATGTCTTTATGGTGTGAAGAGGAAACCAGAGTCTAACATGATGTCTTTATGGTGAAGAGGAAACCAGAGTCTAACATGATGTCTTTATGGTGTGAAGAGGAAACCAGAGTCTAACATGATGTCTTTATGGTGTGAAGAGGAAACCAGAGTCTAACATGATGTCTTTATGGTGTGAAGAGGAAACCAGAGTCTAACATGATGTCTTTATGGTGTGAAGAGGAAACCAGAGTCTAACATGATGTCTTTATGATGTGAAGAGGAAACCAGAGTCTAACATGATGTCTTTATGGTGTGAAGAGGAAACCAGAGTCTAACATGATGTCTTTATGATGTGAAGAGGAAACCAGAGTCTAACATGATGTCTTTATGGTGAAGAGGAAACCAGAGTCTAACATGATGTCTTTATGGTGTGAAGAGGAAACCAGAGTCTAACATGATGTCTTTATGATGTGAAGAGGAAACCAGAGTCTAACATGATGTCTTTATGGTGTGAAGAGGAAACCAGAGTCTAACATGATGTCTTTATGGTGTGAAGAGGAAACCAGAGTCTAACATGATGTCTTTATGGTGTGAAGAGGAAACCAGAGTCTAACATGATGTCTTTATGATGTGAAGAGGAAACCAGAGTCTAACATGATGTCTTTATGGTGTGAAGAGGAAACCAGAGTCTAACATGATGTCTTTATGATGTGAAGAGGAAACCAGAGTCTAACATGATGTCTTTATGGTGTGAAGAGGAAACCAGAGTCTAACATGATGTCTTTATGGTGTGAAGAGGTAACCAGAGTCTAACATGATGTCTTTATGGTGTGAAGAGGAAACCAGAGTCTAACATGATGTCTTTATGGTGTGAAGAGGAAACCAGAGTCTAACATGATGTCTTTATGGTGTGAAGAGGAAACCAGAGTCTAACATGATGTCTTTATGGTGTGAAGAGGAAACCAGAGTCTAACATGATGTCTTTATGGTGTGAAGAGGAAACCAGAGTCTAACATGATGTCTTTATGATGTGAAGAGGAAACCAGAGTCTAACATGATGTCTTTATGGTGAAGAGGAAACCAGAGTCTAACATGATGTCTTTATGGTGAAGAGGAAACCAGAGTCTAACATGATGTCTTTATGGTGAAGAGGAAACCAGAGTCTAACATGATGTCTTTATGATGTGAAGAGGAAACCAGAGTCTAACATGATGTCTTTATGATGTGAAGAGGAAACCAGAGTCTAACATGATGTCTTTATGATGTGAAGAGGAAACCAGAGTCTAACATGATGTCTTTATGGTGTGAAGAGGAAACCAGAGTCTAACATGATGTCTTTATGGTGAAGAGGAAACCAGAGTCTAACATGATGTCTTTATGGTGTGAAGAGGAAACCAGAGTCTAACATGATGTCTTTATGGTGTGAAGAGGAAACCAGAGTCTAACATGATGTCTTTATGATGTGAAGAGGAAACCAGAGTCTAACATGATGTCTTTATGATGTGAAGAGGAAACCAGAGTCTAACATGATGTCTTTATGGTGTGAAGAGGAAACCAGAGTCTAACATGATGTCTTTATGGTGTGAAGAGGAAACCAGAGTCTAACATGATGTCTTTATGGTGTGAAGAGGAAACCAGAGTCTAACATGATGTCTTTATGGTGTGAAGAGGAAACCAGAGTCTAACATGATGTCTTTATGGTGTGAAGAGGAAACCAGAGTCTAACATGATGTCTTTATGGTGTGAAGAGGAAACCAGAGTCTAACATGATGTCTTTATGGTGTGAAGAGGAAACCAGAGTCTAACATGATGTCTTTATGGTGTGAAGAGGAAACCAGAGTCTAACATGATGTCTTTATGGTGAAGAGGAAACCAGAGTCTAACATGATGTCTTTATGATGTGAAGAGGAAACCAGAGTCTAACATGATGTCTTTATGGTGTGAAGAGGAAACCAGAGTCTAACATGAAGTCTTTATGGTGTGAAGAGGAAACCAGAGTCTAACATGATGTCTTTATGGTGTGAAGAGGAAACCAGAGTCTAACATGATGTCTTTATGATGTGAAGAGGAAACCAGAGTCTAACATGATGTCTTTATGATGTGAAGAGGAAACCAGAGTCTAACATGATGTCTTTATGGTGTGAAGAGGAAACCAGAGTCTAACATGATGTCTTTATGGTGTGAAGAGGAAACCAGAGTCTAACATGATGTCTTTATGGTGTGAAGAGGAAACCAGAGTCTAACATGATGTCTTTATGGTGTGAAGAGGAAACCAGAGTCTAACATGATGTCTTTATGGTGTGAAGAGGAAACCAGAGTCTAACATGATGTCTTTATGATGTGAAGAGGAAACCAGAGTCTAACATGATGTCTTTATGGTGAAGAGGAAACCAGAGTCTAACATGATGTCTTTATGGTGAAGAGGAAACCAGAGTCTAACATGATGTCTTTATGGTGAAGAGGAAACCAGAGTCTAACATGATGTCTTTATGATGTGAAGAGGAAACCAGAGTCTAACATGATGTCTTTATGATGTGAAGAGGAAACCAGAGTCTAACATGATGTCTTTATGGTGTGAAGAGGAAACCAGAGTCTAACATGATGTCTTTATGGTGAAGAGGAAACCAGAGTCTAACATGATGTCTTTATGGTGTGAAGAGGAAACCAGAGTCTAACATGATGTCTTTATGGTGTGAAGAGGAAACCAGAGTCTAACATGATGTCTTTATGATGTGAAGAGGAAACCAGAGTCTAACATGATGTCTTTATGATGTGAAGAGGAAACCAGAGTCTAACATGATGTCTTTATGGTGTGAAGAGGAAACCAGAGTCTAACATGATGTCTTTATGGTGTGAAGAGGAAACCAGAGTCTAACATGATGTCTTTATGGTGTGAAGAGGAAACCAGAGTCTAACATGATGTCTTTATGGTGTGAAGAGGAAACCAGAGTCTAACATGATGTCTTTATGGTGTGAAGAGGAAACCAGAGTCTAACATGATGTCTTTATGGTGTGAAGAGGAAACCAGAGTCTAACATGATGTCTTTATGGTGTGAAGAGGAAACCAGAGTCTAACATGATGTCTTTATGGTGTGAAGAGGAAACCAGAGTCTAACATGATGTCTTTATGGTGAAGAGGAAACCAGAGTCTAACATGATGTCTTTATGATGTGAAGAGGAAACCAGAGTCTAACATGATGTCTTTATGGTGTGAAGAGGAAACCAGAGTCTAACATGAAGTCTTTATGGTGTGAAGAGGAAACCAGAGTCTAACATGATGTCTTTATGGTGTGAAGAGGAAACCAGAGTCTAACATGATGTCTTTATGATGTGAAGAGGAAACCAGAGTCTAACATGATGTCTTTATGATGTGAAGAGGAAACCAGAGTCTAACATGATGTCTTTATGGTGTGAAGAGGAAACCAGAGTCTAACATGATGTCTTTATGGTGTGAAGAGGAAACCAGAGTCTAACATGATGTCTTTATGGTGTGAAGAGGAAACCAGAGTCTAACATGATGTCTTTATGGTGTGAAGAGGAAACCAGAGTCTAACATGATGTCTTTATGATGTGAAGAGGAAACCAGAGTCTAACATGATGTCTTTATGGTGTGAAGAGGAAACCAGAGTCTAACATGATGTCTTTATGGTGTGAAGAGGAAACCAGAGTCTAACATGATGTCTTTATGATGTGAAGAGGAAACCAGAGTCTAACATGATGTCTTTATGGTGTGAAGAGGAAACCAGAGTCTAACATGATGTCTTTATGGTGTGAAGAGGAAACCAGAGTCTAACATGATGTCTTTATGGTGTGAAGAGGAAACCAGAGTCTAACATGATGTCTTTATGGTGAAGAGGAAACCAGAGTCTAACATGATGTCTTTATGGTGTGAAGAGGAAACCAGAGTCTAACATGATGTCTTTATGATGTGAAGAGGAAACCAGAGTCTAACATGATGTCTTTATGATGTGAAGAGGAAACCAGAGTCTAACATGATGTCTTTATGATGTGAAGAGGAAACCAGAGTCTAACATGATGTCTTTATGGTGTGAAGAGGAAACCAGAGTCTAACATGATGTCTTTATGGTGTGAAGAGGAAACCAGAGTCTAACATGATGTCTTTATGATGTGAAGAGGAAACCAGAGTCTAACATGATGTCTTTATGGTGTGAAGAGGAAACCAGAGTCTAACATGATGTCTTTATGGTGTGAAGAGGAAACCAGAGTCTAACATGATGTCTTTATGGTGTGAAGAGGAAACCAGAGTCTAACATGATGTCTTTATGGTGTGAAGAGGAAACCAGAGTCTAACATGATGTCTTTATGGTGTGAAGAGGAAACCAGAGTCTAACATGATGTCTTTATGGTGTGAAGAGGAAACCAGAGTCTAACATGATGTCTTTATGGTGTGAAGAGGAAACCAGAGTCTAACATGATGTCTTTATGGTGTGAAGAGGAAACCAGAGTCTAACATGATGTCTTTATGGTGTGAAGAGGAAACCAGAGTCTAACATGATGTCTTTATGATGTGAAGAGGAAACCAGAGTCTAACATGATGTCTTTATGGTGTGAAGAGGAAACCAGAGTCTAACATGATGTCTTTATGGTGTGAAGAGGAAACCAGAGTCTAACATGATGTCTTTATGATGTGAAGAGGAAACCAGAGTCTAACATGATGTCTTTATGGTGAAGAGGAAACCAGAGTCTAACATGATGTCTTTATGATGTGAAGAGGAAACCAGAGTCTAACATGATGTCTTTATGATGTGAAGAGGAAACCAGAGTCTAACATGATGTCTTTATGGTGTGAAGAGGAAACCAGAGTCTAACATGATGTCTTTATGGTGTGAAGAGGAAACCAGAGTCTAACATGATGTCTTTATGATGTGAAGAGGAAACCAGAGTCTAACATGATGTCTTTATGATGTGAAGAGGAAACCAGAGTCTAACATGATGTCTTTATGATGTGAAGAGGAAACCAGAGTCTAACATGATGTCTTTATGGTGTGAAGAGGAAACCAGAGTCTAACATGATGTCTTTATGATGTGAAGAGGAAACCAGATACCAGAACAGAACAGAAGAGAGAGGAACAGTAAGATGAAAGCTCTGATATAGATATAGATATTTATACTGTATATACATATATATACTACTGGCTTGTAGCTTTCTGTCAATAACAAGTTGATTTAGTTATGCTATAAATGATAGGCATCAATAATTCCACAATAATTGGCCGTGTGTGTGTGTGTGTGTGTGTGTGTGTGTGTGTGGTCGGACACAGGGTCAACAAGGGGCTCTAAGGGGTTAAATAGGGCTTAGACCTAGAGACACACACAGACACACAGACACACACACACACACACAGACACACAGACACACACACACACACACACACACACACACACACACACACACACACACACACGCGGTGAGATCAGAGGGAGGCAGTAAGCCAACAGCTGCCAGGCCGGCCGGGTTGTTGGGTCAATTCCCCTGCAATTCTCTCCAGCTTGCTCTACCAATCCTCCATCCATCCATCCATCCTTCCTTCCCTCCATCTATCCTTTCATCTCCATCCGCCCACGCCCCCCACCCCCCCCCCCCCATCTCTCTCTCTTTTGTGAAATACGACCAAATCCTTTTCTTTTCCCCCCAATTGTTTCAAACCGGCAGCCATTTGTCTGTTGTTGTTCTGAATGATACAGCTGTTAGGAGCAGATCAATGGTAGGAGAGAGAGAGAGAGAGGGAGAGGGAGAGGGAGAGGGAGAGAGAGAGAGAGAGAGAGAGAGAGAGAGGGAAAGGGAGATATATAGATAGAGAGAGAGACAGAGAATGAGAGAGAGAGAGGGAGGTATTGATTTCTTGGAGCTGAGCGGAGCCTGTAATTAAAATGTTAATTTGAGAGAGAGAGAGGGAGAGAGAGTCCTGACAATGAAGGGATGGGAGGACAGATAGAGCAACAGAACAGGATTGAGAGAGAGGCAGGGGAGAGAGAGAGATACATGGGAGAGAGAGGCAGGGGAGAGAGAGGGGCAGGGGAGAGAGAGAGAGACAGGGGAGAGAGAGAGAGGCAGGGGAGAGAGAGAGAGAGACAGGGGAGAGAGAGGCAGGGGAGAGAGAGAGAGAGAGGGGAGAGAGAGGCAGGGGAGAGAGAGAGATACATGGGAGAGAGAGAGAGACAGGGGAGAGAGAGGCAGGGGAGAGAGAGGCAGGGGAGAGAGAGGGGCAGGGGAGAGAGAGAGACAGGGGAGAGAGAGAGGCAGGGGAGAGAGAGAGAGAGAGACAGGGGAGAGAGAGGCAGGGGAGAGAGAGAGAGAGGGGAGAGAGAGGCAGGGGAGAGAGAGAGATACATGGGAGAGAGAGAGAGACAGGGGAGAGAGAGGCAGGGGAGAGAGAGGCAGGGGAGAGAGAGATACATGGGAGAGAGAGAGACAGGGGAGAGAGAGGCAGGGGAGAGAGAGAGAGACAGGGGAGAGAGAGGCAGGGGAGAGAGAGAGAGACAGGAGAGAGAGAGAGACAGGGGAGAGAGAGAGAGGGGAGAGAGAGGCAGGGGAGAGAGAGAGAGATACATGGGAGAGAGAGAGAGACAGGGGAGAGAGAGATACATGGGAGAGAGAGAGAGAGACAGGGGAGAGAGAGAGGCAGGGGAGAGAGAGAGGCAGGGGAGAGAGAGAGGCAGGGGAGAGAGAGAGAGGGGAGAGAGACAGGGAGAGAGAGAGAGAGGCAGGGGAGAGAGAGGCAGGGGAGAGAGAGAGAGGGGAGAGAGAGGCAGGGGAGAGAGAGAGATACATGGGAGAGAGAGAGAGACAGGGGAGAGAGAGAGGCAGGGGAGAGAGAGAGAGAGAGACAGGGGAGAGAGAGACAGGGGAGAGAGAGGCAGGGGAGAGAGAGACAGGGGAGAGAGAGGCAGGGGAGAGAGAGAGAGAGAGGGGAGAGAGAGGCAGGGGAGAGAGAGAGACAGGGGAGAGAGAGAGAGAGAGAGACAGGGGAGAGAGAGGCAGGGGAGAGAGAGAAGCAGGGGAGAGAGAGAGATACATGGGAGAGAGAGAGAGACAGGGGAGAGAGAGGCAGGGGAGAGAGAGAGAGAGACAGGGGAGAGAGAGAGAGAGAGAGACAGGGGAGAGAGAGGCAGGGGAGAGAGAGAGGCAGGGAGAGAGAGAGATACATGGGAGAGAGAGAGAGACAGGGGAGAGAGAGGCAGGGGAGAGAGAGAGAGAGAGAGAGAGACAGGGGAGAGAGAGAGACAGGGGAGAGAGAGGCAGGGGAGAGAGAGAGAGAGAGACAGGGGAGAGAGAGAGACAGGGGAGAGAGAGGCAGGGGAGAGAGAGGCAGGGGAGAGAGAGAGACAGGGGAGAGAGAGGCAGGGGAGAGAGAGAGAGAGAGAGGCAGGGGAGAGAGAGGCAGGGGAGAGAGAGAGAGAGACAGGGGAGAGAGAGGCAGGGAGAGAGAGAGAGACAGGAGAGAGAGAGAGGCAGGGGAGAGAGAGAGGCAGGGGAGAGAGAGGCAGGGGAGAGAGAGAGAGACAGGGGAGAGAGAGGCAGGGGAGAGAGAGGCAGGGGAGAGAGAGAGAGACAGGGGAGAGAGAGGCAGGGGAGAGAGAGAGGCAGGGGAGAGAGAGAGAGACAGGGGAGAGAGAGGCAGGGGAGAGAGAGAGAGACAGGGGAGAGAGAGAGAGACAGGGGAGAGAGAGGCAGGGGAGAGAGAGAGGCAGGGGAGAGAGAGAGGCAGGGGAGAGAGAGAGAGAGAGACAGGGGAGAGAGAGGCAGGGGAGAGAGAGAGAGAGACAGGGGAGAGAGATGCAGGGGAGAGAGAGAGAGAGACAGGGGAGAGAGAGAGACAGGGGAGAGAGAGGCAGGGGAGAGAGAGAGGCAGGGAGAGAGAGAGAGACAGGGGAGAGAGAGAGAGAGAGACAGGGGAGAGAGAGGCAGGGAGAGAGAGAGAGAGACAGGGGAGAGAGAGGCAGGGGAGAGAGAGAGGCAGGGAGAGAGAGAGAGACAGGGGAGAGAGAGGCAGGGGAGAGAGAGAGAGAGAGGCAGGGGAGAGAGAGGCAGGGGAGAGAGAGGCAGGGGAGAGAGAGAGGCAGGGGAGAGAGAGAGAGACAGGAGAGATAGAGAGGCAGGGGAGAGAGAGGCAGGGGAGAGAGAGGCAGGGGAGAGAGAGACAGGGGAGAGAGAGGCAGGGGAGAGAGAGAGAGACAGGAGAGAGAGAGGCAGGGGAGAGAGAGAGGCAGGGGAGAGAGAGAGAGACAGGGGAGAGAGAGGCAGGGGAGAGAGAGAGAGACAGGGGAGAGAGAGAGAGAGAGAGACAGGGGAGAGAGAGGCAGGGGAGAGAGAGAGAGACAGGGGAGAGAGAGAGAGAGACAGGGGAGAGAGAGGCAGGGGAGAGAGAGAGAGACAGGAGAGAGAGAGGCAGGGGAGAGAGAGAGAGAGAGAGACAGGGGAGAGAGAGGCAGGGGAGAGAGAGAGAGACAGGAGAGAGAGAGGCAGGGGAGAGAGAGAGACAGGGGAGAGAGAGAGAGACAGGGGAGAGAGAGGCAGGGGAGAGAGAGAGACAGGGGAGAGAGAGAGAGAGACAGGGGAGAGAGAGGCAGGGGAGAGAGAGAGAGACAGGAGAGAGAGAGGCAGGGGAGAGAGAGAGACAGGGGAGAGAGAGAGAGAGACAGGGGAGAGAGAGGCAGGGGAGAGAGAGAGACAGGAGAGAGAGAGGCAGGGGAGAGAGAGAGACAGGGGAGAGAGAGAGAGACAGGGGAGAGAGAGGCAGGGGAGAGAGAGAGAGACAGGGGAGAGAGAGAGAGGGGATAGAGAGGCAGGGGAGAGAGAGGCAGGGGAGAGAGAGAGAGAGAGACAGGGGAGAGAGAGACAGGGGAGAGAGAGGCAGGGGAGAGAGAGGCAGGGGAGAGAGAGAGATACAGGGGAGAGAGAGGCAGGGGAGAGAGAGAGGCAGGGGAGAGAGAGAGAGGCAGGGGAGAGAGAGAGAGAGAGAGACAGGGGAGAGAGAGGCAGGGGAGAGAGAGAGAGATACAGGGGAGAGAGAGGCAGGGGAGAGAGAGAGAGAGACAGGGGAGAGAGGCAGGGGAGAGAGAGAGAGAGACAGGGGAGAGAGGCAGGGGAGAGAGAGAGACAGGGAAGAGAGAGACAGGGGAGAGAGAGAGAGAGAGACAGGGGAGAGAGAGAGAGGCAGGGGAGAGAGAGGCAGGGGAGAGAGAGAGAGACAGGGGAGAGAGAGGCAGGGGAGAGAGAGAGGCAGGGGAGAGAGAGAGAGAGGGGAGAGAGAGAGAGAGAGAGGCAGGGGAGAGAGAGAGAGAGAGGGGAGAGAGAGAGAGAGGCAGGGGAGAGAGAGGCAGGGGAGAGAGAGAGAGAGACAGGGGAGAGAGAGGCAGGGGAGAGAGAGGCAGGGGAGAGAGAGAGACAGGGGAGAGAGAGGCAGGGGAGAGAGAGAGAGACAGGAGAGAGAGAGAGGCAGGGGAGAGAGAGAGGCAGGGGAGAGAGAGAGAGGCAGGGGAGAGAGAGAGAGAGACAGGGGAGAGAGAGGGAGAGACAGGGGAGAGAGAGGCAGGGGGAGAGAGAGAGAGACAGGGGAGAGAGAGGCAGGAGAGAGAGAGAGAGAGAGACAGGGGAGAGAGAGGCAGGAGAGAGAGAGAGAGACAGGGGAGAGAGAGGCAGGAGAGAGAGAGAGAGAGAGACAGGGGAGAGAGAGGCAGGGGAGAGAGAGAGAGAGAGAGACAGGGGAGAGAGAGGCAGGGGAGAGAGAGAGAGAGAGAGAGAGAGAGACAGGGGAGAGAGAGGCAGGAGAGAGAGAGAGAGAGACAGGGGAGAGAGAGGCAGGAGAGAGAGAGAGAGAGAGAGAGAGACAGGGGAGAGAGAGGCAGGGGAGAGAGAGAGAGAGGGAGAGAGAGACAGGGGAGAGAGAGAGAGAGGCAGGGGAGAGAGAGAGAGAGAGGCAGGGGAGAGAGAGAGAGACAGGGAAAGAGAGAGAGAGGCAGGGGAGAGAGAGGCAGGGGAGAGAGAGAGAGAGGCAGGGGAGAGAGAGGCAGGGGAGAGAGAGAGGCAGGGGAGAGAGAGAGAGACAGGGGAGAGAGAGGCAGGGGAGAGAGAGGCAGGGGAGAGAGAGGCAGGGGAGAGAGAGGCAGGGGAGAGAGAGAGAGACAGGGGAGAGAGAGGCAGGGGAGAGAGAGGCAATAGAGAGAGAGAGAGGCAGGGGAGAGAGAGACAGGGGAGAGAGAGAGAGACAGGGGAGAGAGAGAGGCAGGGGAGAGAGAGAGAGACAGGGGAGAGAGAGAGGCAGGGGAGAGAGAGAGGCAGGGGAGAGAGAGAGGCAGGGGAGAGAGAGAGAGACAGGGGAGAGAGAGGCAGGGGAGAGAGAGAGGCAGGGGAGAGAGAGAGAGAGACAGGAGAGAGGGGCAGGAGAGAGAGAGAGGCAGGGGAGAGAGAGAGGCAGGGGAGAGAGAGAGAGACAGGGGAGAGAGAGAGAGACAGGGGAGAGAGAGAGAGAGAGAGGCAGGGGAGAGAGAGGCAGGGGAGAGAGAGAGGCAGGGGAGAGAGAGAGGCAGGGAGAGAGAGAGAGAGAGAGGCAGGGGAGAGAGAGGCAGGGGAGAGAGAGGCAGGGGAGAGAGAGAGAGAGGCAGGGGAGAGAGAGGCAGGGGAGAGAGAGAGGCAGGGGAGAGAGAGAGAGACAGGAGAGAGGGGCAGGAGAGAGAGAGAGGCAGGGGAGAGAGAGAGGCAGGGGAGAGAGAGAGAGACAGGGGAGAGAGAGAGAGACAGGGGAGAGAGAGAGAGAGAGAGGCAGGGGAGAGAGAGGCAGGGGAGAGAGAGAGGCAGGGGAGAGAGAGAGGCAGGGGAGAGAGAGAGAGAGGCAGGGGAGAGAGAGGCAGGGGAGAGAGAGGCAGGGGAGAGAGAGAGAGAGGCAGGGGAGAGAGAGGCAGGGGAGAGAGAGAGGCAGGGGAGAGAGAGAGAGACAGGGGAGAGAGAGAGAGAGAGACAGGGAGAGAGAGAGAGAGAGACAGGGGAGAGAGAGAGAGACAGGGGAGAGAGAGAGAGAGACAGGGGAGAGAGAGAGAGAGGCAGGGGAGAGAGAGAGGCAGGGGAGAGAGAGAGAGGCAGGGGAGAGAGAGGCAGGGAGAGAGAGGCAGGGGAGAGAGAGAGAGACAGGGGAGAGAGAGAGAGACAGGGGAGAGAGAGGCAGGGAGAGAGAGAGAGAGACAGGGGAGAGAGAGAGAGACAGGGGAGAGAGAGGCAGGGGAGAGAGAGAGAGAGAGACAGGGGAGAGAGAGGCAGGGGAGAGAGAGAGAGAGACAGGGGAGAGAGAGAGACAGGGGAGAGAGAGAGGCAGGGGAGAGAGAGAGAGACAGGGGAGAGAGAGAGAGAGAGACAGGGGAGAGAGAGGCAGGGGAGAGAGAGAGAGAGAGACAGGGGAGAGAGAGGCAGGGGAGAGAGAGAGGCAGGGGAGAGAGAGAGAGACAGGGGAGAGAGAGGCAGGGGAGAGAGAGAGAGAGACAGGGAGAGAGAGAGAGAGACAGGGGAGAGAGAGACAGGGGAGAGAGAGAGAGAGGCAGGGGAGAGAGAGAGAGAGACAGGGGGAGAGAGAGAGACAGGGGAGAGAGAGGCAGGGAGAGAGAGAGAGACAGGGGAGAGAGAGACAGGGGAGAGAGAGGCAGGGGAGAGAGAGAGAGAGACAGGGGAGAGAGAGAGAGAGAGACAGGGGAGAGAGAGGCAGGGAGAGAGAGAGAGAGACAGGGGAGAGAGAGAGAGACAGGGGAGAGAGAGAGACAGGGGAGAGAGAGAGAGACAGGGGAGAGAGAGAGAGAGACAGGGGAGAGAGAGGCAGGGAGAGAGAGAGAGAGACAGGGGAGAGAGAGGCAGGGGAGAGAGAGAGGCAGGGGAGAGAG
The DNA here is from genome assembly GCF_963971535.1 of Notolepis coatsorum. Lineage (NCBI taxonomy): Eukaryota > Metazoa > Chordata > Actinopteri > Aulopiformes > Paralepididae > Notolepis > Notolepis coatsorum. The sequence goes on from NW_028169930.1 coordinate 713,033, forward strand.
AGAGAGAGAGAGACAGGGAGAGAGAGGCAGGGGAGAGAGAGAGAGGCAGGGGAGAGAGAGGCAGGGGAGAGAGAGGCAGGGGAGAGAGAGGCAGGGGAGAGAGAGGCAGGGGAGAGAGAGGCAGGGGAGAGAGAGAGAGAGAGACAGGGGAGAGAGAGGCAGGGGAGAGAGAGAGAGACAGGAGAGAGAGAGGCAGGGGAGAGAGAGAGGCAGGGGAGAGAGAGAGAGAGACAGGGGAGAGAGAGGCAGGGGAGAGAGAGAGGCAGGGGAGAGAGAGAGGCAGGGGAGAGAGAGAGAGACAGGGGAGAGAGAGAGACAGGGGAGAGAGAGAGAGAGAGAGGCAGGGGAGAGAGAGGCAGGGGAGAGAGAGAGGCAGGGGAGAGAGAGAGGCAGGGGAGAGAGAGAGAGAGAGGCAGGGGAGAGAGAGGCAGGGGAGAGAGAGGCAGGGAGAGAGAGAGAGAGGCAGGGGAGAGAGAGGCAGGGGAGAGAGAGAGGCAGGGGAGAGAGAGAGAGACAGGGGAGAGAGAGAGAGAGAGAGAGACAGGGGAGAGAGAGAGAGACAGGGGAGAGAGAGAGAGACAGGGGAGAGAGAGAGAGGCAGGGGAGAGAGAGAGAGAGAGAGGCAGGGGAGAGAGAGAGGCAGGGGAGAGAGAGAGAGGCAGGGGAGAGAGAGGCAGGGGAGAGAGAGAGGCAGGGGAGAGAGAGAGGCAGGGAGAGAGAGAGAGAGAGGCAGGGGAGAGAGAGAGACAGGGGAGAGAGAGAGAGAGACAGGGGAGAGAGAGGCAGGGGAGAGAGAGAGAGAGGCAGGGAGAGAGAGGCAGGGGAGAGAGAGAGGCAGGGGAGAGAGAGAGAGACAGGGGAGAGAGAGAGAGACAGGGGAGAGAGAGGCAGGGGAGAGAGAGAGAGAGAGAGAGGCAGGGGAGAGAGAGAGAGAGAGACAGGGGAGAGAGAGGCAGGGGAGAGAGAGAGAGAGAGACAGGGGAGAGAGAGGCAGGGGAGAGAGAGAGAGAGAGACAGGGTTGAGAGAGACAGGGGAGAGAGAGAGAGAGACAGGGGAGAGAGAGAGAGGCAGGGGAGAGAGAGAGAGAGAGACAGGGGAGAGAGAGGCAGGGGAGAGAGAGAGAGAGAGACAGGGGAGAGAGAGAGAGACAGGGGAGAGAGAGGCAGGGGAGAGAGAGAGAGAGACAGGGGAGATAGAGAGAGAGACAGGGGAGAGAGAGAGAGACAGGGGAGAGAGAGGCAGGGGAGAGAGAGAGAGAGACAGGGGAGAGAGAGAGAGAGAGACAGGGGAGAGAGAGAGACAGGGGAGAGAGAGACAGGGGAGAGAGAGGCAGGGGAGAGAGAGGCAGGGGAGAGAGAGAGAGACAGGGGAGAGAGAGGCAGGGGAGAGAGAGAGAGGCATGGGAGAGAGAGGCAGGGGAGAGAGAGAGAGACAGGAGAGAGAGAGAGAGGCAGGGGAGAGAGAGAGACAGGGGAGAGAGAGGCAGGGGAGAGAGAGAGGCAGGGGAGAGAGAGAGAGAGAGAGAGGCAGGGGAGAGAGAGGCAGGGGAGAGAGAGGCAGGGGAGAGAGAGAGAGGCAGGGGAGAGAGAGGCAGGGGAGAGAGAGAGGCAGGGGAGAGAGAGAGAGACAGGAGAGAGGGGCAGGAGAGAGAGAGAGGCAGGGGAGAGAGAGAGGCAGGGGAGAGAGAGAGAGACAGGGGAGAGAGAGAGAGAGAGAGGGGAGAGAGAGAGAGAGAGGGGAGAGAGAGAGGCAGGGGAGAGAGAGAGAGGCAGGGGAGAGAGAGGCAGGGGAGAGAGAGGCAGGGGAGAGAGAGAGGCAGGGGAGAGAGAGAGAGAGAGGGGAGAGAGAGAGGCAGGGGAGAGAGAGGCAGGGGAGAGAGAGGCAGGGGAGAGAGAGAGGCAGGGGAGAGAGAGAGAGACAGGGGAGAGAGAGAGAGACAGGGGAGAGAGAGGCAGGGGAGAGAGAGAGAGAGAGAGGCAGGGGAGAGAGAGAGAGAGACAGGGGAGAGAGAGGCAGGGGAGAGAGAGAGAGAGACAGGGGAGAGAGAGGCAGGGGAGAGAGAGAGAGAGAGACAGGGTTGAGAGAGACAGGGGAGAGAGAGAGAGAGACAGGGGAGAGAGAGAGAGGCAGGGGAGAGAGAGAGAGAGACAGGGGAGAGAGAGGCAGGGGAGAGAGAGAGAGAGACAGGGGAGAGAGAGAGAGACAGGGGAGAGAGAGGCAGGGGAGAGAGAGAGAGAGACAGGGGAGATAGAGAGAGAGACAGGGGAGAGAGAGAGAGACAGGGGAGAGAGAGGCAGGGAGAGAGAGAGAGAGACAGGGGAGAGAGAGAGAGAGACAGGGGAGAGAGAGAGACAGGGGAGAGAGAGGCAGGGGAGAGAGAGAGAGAGGCAGGGGAGAGAGAGAGAGAGACAGGGGAGAGAGAGAGACAGGGGAGAGAGAGGCAGGGGAGAGAGAGAGAGAGACAGGGGAGAGAGAGGCAGGGGAGAGAGAGAGAGAGACAGGGGAGAGAGAGAGAGACAGGGGAGAGAGAGGCAGGGGAGAGAGAGAGGCAGGGGAGAGAGATAGAGAGACAGGGGAGAGAGAGGCAGGGGAGAGAGAGAGGCAGGGGAGAGATAGAGAGAGGCAGGGGAGAGAGAGGCAGGGGAGAGAGAGAGAGAGACAGGGGAGAGAGAGAGGCAGGGGAGAGAGAGAGGCAGGGGAGAGAGAGAGGCAGGGGAGAGAGAGAGAGAGACAGGGGAGAGAGAGAGAGACAGGGGAGAGAGAGGCAGGGGAGAGAGAGGCAGGGGAGAGAGAGAGAGACAGGGGAGAGAGAGGCAGGGGAGAGAGAGGCAGGGGAGAGAGAGAGAGGCATGGGAGAGAGAGGCAGGGGAGAGAGAGAGAGACAGGAGAGAGAGAGAGAGGCAGGGGAGAGAGAGAGACAGGGGAGAGAGAGGCAGGGGAGAGAGAGAGGCAGGGGAGAGAGAGAGAGAGAGAGGCAGGGGAGAGAGAGGCAGGGGAGAGAGAGGCAGGGGAGAGAGAGGCAGGGGAGAGAGAGAGGCAGGGGAGAGAGAGAGAGACAGGAGAGAGGGGCAGGAGAGAGAGAGAGGCAGGGGAGAGAGAGAGGCAGGGGAGAGAGAGAGAGACAGGGGAGAGAGAGAGAGACAGGGGAGAGAGAGAGAGAGAGGGGAGAGAGAGAGGCAGGGGAGAGAGAGAGAGGCAGGGGAGAGAGAGGCAGGGGAGAGAGAGGCAGGGGAGAGAGAGAGGCAGGGGAGAGAGAGAGAGAGAGGGGAGAGAGAGAGGCAGGGGAGAGAGAGGCAGGGGAGAGAGAGGCAGGGGAGAGAGAGAGGCAGGGGAGAGAGAGAGGCAAGAGAGAGAGGCAGGGGAGAGAGAGAGAGACAGGGGAGAGAGAGGCAGGGGAGAGAGAGGCAGGGGAGAGAGAGAGAGAGGGGAGAGAGAGGCAGGGGAGAGAGAGAGGCAGGGGAGAGAGAGAGACAGGGGAGAGAGAGAGAGACAGGGGAGAGAGAGGCAGGGGAGAGAGAGGCAGGGGAGAGAGAGAAGCAGGGGAGAGAGAGAGAGAGACAGGGGAGAGAGAGAGAGAGGGGATAGAGAGGCAGGGGAGAGAGAGGCAGGGGAGAGAGAGAGGCAGGGGAGAGAGAGAGAGACAGGGGAGAGAGAGGCAATAGAGAGAGAGAGAGGCAGGGGATAGAGAGGCAGGGGAGAGAGAGAGGCAGGGGAGAGAGAGGCAGGGGAGAGAGAGGCAGGGGAGAGAGAGAGGCAGGGGAGAGAGAGAGAGAGAGAGGGGAGAGAGAGAGGCAGGGGAGAGAGAGGCAGGGGAGAGAGAGGCAGGGGAGAGAGAGGCAGGGGAGAGAGAGGCAGGAGAGAGAGAGAGAGAGGCAGGGGAGAGAGAGGCAGGGGAGAGAGAGAGAGACAGGGGAGAGAGAGGCAGGGGAGAGAGAGAGAGAGACAGGGGAGAGAGAGGCAGGGGAGAGAGAGAGAGAGATAGGGGAGAGAGAGAGGCAAGAGAGAGAGAGACAGGGGAGAGAGGCAGGGGAGAGCGAGAGAGGCAGGGGAGAGAGAGAGGCAGGGGAGAGAGAGGCAGGGGAGAGAGAGAGAGAGATAGGAGAGAGAGAGAGGCAGGGGAGAGAGAGAGAGACAGGAGAGAGAGAGAGGCAGGGGAGAGAGAGAGGCAGGGGAGAGAGAGAGGCAGGGGAGAGAGAGAGAGACAGGGGAGAGAGAGAGAGACAGGGGAGAGAGAGGCAGGGGAGAGAGAGGCAGGGGAGAGAGAGAGGCAGGGGAGAGAGAGAGAGGCAGGGGAGAGAGAGAGAGAGACAGGGGAGAGAGAGGCAGGGGAGAGAGAGGCAGGGGAGAGAGAGGCAGGGGAGAGAGAGAGAGAGACAGGGGAGAGAGAGAGAGAGGGGATAGAGAGGCAGGGGAGAGAGAGGCAGGGGAGAGAGAGAGAGACAGGAGAGAGAGAGGCAGGGGAGAGAGAGAGAGAGAGACAGGGGAGAGAGAGAGAGACAGGGGAGAGAGAGAGAGAGGGGATAGAGAGGCAGGGGAGAGAGAGAGACAGGGGAGAGAGAGAGAGAGAGGGGATAGAGAGGCAGGGGAGAGAGAGAGACAGGGGAGAGAGAGGCAGGGGAGAGAGAGAGAGAGAGGGGAGAGAGAGAGAGAGAGACAGGGGAGAGAGAGAGAGACAGGGGAGAGAGAGAGGCAGGGGAGAGAGAGAGAGAGAGGGGAGAGAGAGAGAGAGAGACAGGGGAGAGAGAGAGAGAGACAGGGGAGAGAGAGAGGCAGGGGAGAGAGAGAGAGACAGGGGAGAGAGAGGCAGGGGAGAGAGAGAGAGACAGGGGAGAGAGAGGCAGGGGAGAGAGAGAGAGAGGCAGGGGAGAGAGAGACAGGGGAGAGAGAGAGAGACAGGGGAGAGAGAGGCAGGGGAGAGAGAGGCAGGGGAGAGAGAGAGAGACAGGGGAGAGAGAGGCAGGGGAGAGAGAGAGACAGGGGAGAGAGAGGCAGGGGAGAGAGAGAGGCAGGGGAGAGAGAGAGGCAGGGGAGAGAGAGAGGCAGGGGAGAGAGAGAGGCAGGGGAGAGAGAGAGAGGGGAGAGAGAGAGAGAGGCAGGGGAGAGAGAGAGAGAGGGGAGAGAGAGAGAGAGGCAGGGGAGAGAGAGAGGGGCAGGAGAGAGAGAGAGACAGGGGACAGAGAGAGGCAGGGGAGAGAGAGAGAGACAGGAGAGAGAGAGAGGCAGGAGAGAGAAGATGTATGTATGTTTATATGCCTGCCTGCCTGAGAGACCAGAGAGACCAGAGAGACCAGAGAGACCAGAGAGACTAGAGAGACCAGAGAGACCAGAGAGACCAGGGAGAGACCAGAGAGACCAGAGAGACCAGAGAGACCAGAGAGACTAGAGAGACTAGAGAGACTAGAGAGACCAGAGAGACTAGAGAGACTAGATAGACCAGAGAGACTAGAGAGACTAGAGACTAGAGACTAGAGACTAGAGAGACCAGAGAGACTAGAGAGACTAGAGAGACCAGAGAGAGACCAGAGAGACTAGAGATTAGAGAGACCAGAGAGACTAGAGAGACTAGAGACCAGAGAGACTAGAGAGACTAGAGATTAGAGAGACCAGAGATACCAGAGAGACTAGAGAGACTAGAGAGACCAGAGAGACCAGAGAGACTAGAGAGACTAGAGAGACTAGAGAGACCAGAGAGACTAGAGAGACCAGAGAGACCAGATATACCAGACAGACCAGATATTAGAGAGACCAGAGAGACCAGAGAGACTAGAGAGACCAGAGAGACTAGAGACTAGAGAGAGACCATATAGACTAGATAGAGACCAGAGAGAGACCAGAGAGAGACCAGAGAGACCAGAGAGAGACCTTCATTCGTTACGTTGGCATTCAAATTCTAAATCAACATTCGAATTTTAAATTTTTTATAAATATATATATATTTTTTTAATTATTATTTCTGTTTAAATCAATGGGGTTTTTCTTCACAGTTGCAGATAAAGATTAGGCTACACTAATATTATAGTATTAAAATAAACTGATGAGTTATATTCATTAGAAAGTTTATTTAATTGATTTAGTTGGGCTGGGGCTTCTCCCTGGGCTGGGTCTGGAAAGTTGATTTAATAAAAAGAAAAGAGGGATGCTCGATATTGACTTTTTTACCGATACCGATATACCGATATTGTCCAACTCTTAATTTCCGATACCGATATCAACCGATACCGGTATATGCAGGGTTCCCCCCCCCCCCCATTATTTTTTTTATAATTTCAGGTAATTAACATTACATATCTCTTGTTGTGGAATTAACACAACATTATGCATACTTTTGACAATAAATAAAATCAGAATGTGTTCTTACTTGCTTGCCTGGGTAAATAAAGGTTATAGAAATGTAAAAAAAAGAAAAAAACCGATACCGATATTTTCCGATATCACATTTTAATGCAGATATCGGCCGATAATATTGGACAAGACTCATTTAATCAGATGAATCACTTTATTCAAATTGAGGATTTAGTTTGAGGATATAAAAAAAATAAAAATAATAATAATTTATTAAAAAAATTAATGTAACTTTTTTTATTACATTTTTTTTAAATTATTACGTTCGTTCGAAAAACCCTGACGAAGTTCGAATCCCAAAAACAGGCTTCGGGGGAAACAGCCTTACAACACTTCTGGTATTTTCAGCTCATGGAGGAGTGCGGGGGGAGAAAATGAATGAATGTTGATGAGAGCCTTGACGTTAAGTGGTTGTAGCTACGGCTGTGGGGGGCGCTGGAGACATGATCCAATACACTTTAATGCGCCTGATTCTCCTGAACACGGAGAGTCCGATCCCGAGCCGATCGGGCCTTTCTCGGCAGAGCTATAGTCACTGTTCCAGAAACCTACTCCCCAAACTCCGCATGCGCAGATGGCCCAGGGACTCTGGTGAGAAGAACCCTACAAACAGGAACCTCAACGTCAAACTTCAAATTACTTTATTTTCCTTTTCGGAACTTCATTTGTGCAGTGGTTAACCCTTTCACTGCCACACGACAGGAGGTTAGCCCTTTACTATCGCACAACCGACGGCGACGCTCCATCATTAGCATCATTAGCTCCGCGTCCGCGGTTGTGCGATAGTAAAGGGCTAACCCTCTGTATTGTCACAGTGAAAGGGTTTAACCGGCTGTCGTGTGGCAGTGAAAGGGTTAAAAGACAGTCATACAGTCACAATACATAGACACTCACCAATATAAAAAAAAACTACAGTAACTACAGCACCTGCTGGTCGGACATGACACCAGTCTGAGAGCACACGTCACAATAACACCTGCACTGCCACCTGCTGGTCGGACATGACACCAGTCTGAGAGCACACGTCACAATAACACCTGCACTGCCACCTGCTGGTCGGACATGACACCAGTCTGAGAGCACACGTCACAATAACACCTGCACTGCCACCTGCTGGTCGGTCATGACACCAGTCTGAGAGCACACGTCACAATAACACCTGCACTGCCACCTGCTGGTCGGACATGACACCAGTCTGAGAGCACACGTCACAATAACACCTGCACTGCCACCTGCTGGTCGGACATGACACCAGTCTGAGAGCACACGTCACAATAACACCTGCACTGCCACCTGCTGGTCGGACATGACACCAGTCTGAGAGCACACATCACAATAACACCTGCACTGCCACCTGCTGGTCGGACATGACACCAGTCTGAGAGCACACGTCACAATAACACCTGCACTGCCACCTGCTGGTCGGACATGACACCAGTCTGAGAGCACACGTCACAATAACACCTGCACTGCCACCTGCTGGTCGGACATGACACCAGTCTGAGAGCACACGTCACAATAACACCTGCACTGCCACCTGCTGGTCGGACATGACACCAGTCTGAGAGCACACGTCACAATAACACCTGCACTGCCACCTGCTGGTCGGACATGACACCAGTCTGAGAGCACACGTCACAATAACACCTGCACTGCCACCTGCTGGTCGGACATGACACCAGTCTGAGAGCACACGTCACAATAACACCTGCACTGCCACCTGCTGGTCGGACATGACACCAGTCTGAGAGCACACGTCACAATAAAACCTGCACTGCCACCTGCTGGTCGGACATGACACCAGTCTGAGAGCACACGTCACAATAACACCTGCACTGCCACCTGCTGGTCGGACATGACACCAGTCTGAGAGCACACGTCACAATAACACCTGCACTGCCACCTGCTGGTCGGACATGACACCAGTCTGAACGCACACGTCACAATAACACCTGCACTGCCACCTGCTGGTTGGACATGACACCAGTCTGAGAGCACACGTCACAATAACACCTGCACTGCCACCTGCTGGTCGGACATGACACCAGTCTGAGAGCACACGTCACAATAACACCTGCACTGCCACCTGCTGGTCGGATATGACACCAGTCTGAGAGCACACGTCACAATAACACAGGTCTCACTACCAGGCTCTACAGTATGGACACTTTATTATAGTATTTAAAATTAAGACTAGATTAACTTTATTTACCCATGTGTTGGCACATTCAGGCTTTAGTCTAGTCTGGCTATTATCCTCAGCTGTGTTCTGATTGGTTGTTATCCTCAGAGTGTGTTCTGATTGGTTGTTATCCTCAGCTGTGTTCTGATTGGTTGTTATCCTCAGAGTGTGTTCTGATTGGTTGTTATCCTCAGAGTGTGTTCTGATTGGTTGTTATCCTCAGAGTGTGTTCTGATTGGTTGTTATCCTCAGCTGTGTTCTGATTGGTTCTGTTATCCTCAGCGTGTGTTCTGATTGGTTCTGTTATCATCAGAGTGTGTTCTGATTGGTTCTGTTATCCTCAGAGTGTGTTCTGATTGGTTCTGTTATCCTCAGCTGTGTTCTGATTGGTTCTGTTATCCTCAGAGTGTGTTCTGATTGGTTCTGTTATCCTCAGAGTGTGTTCTGATTGGTTCTGTTATCCTCAGAGTGTGTTCTGATTGATTCTGTTATCCTCAGAGTGTGTTCTGATTGGTTCTGTTATTCTCAGAGTGTGTTCTGATTGGTTCTGGGTCCAGGTCAGGCTGAGCTCCCTCATCTCCACAGCAGATGAACGTGACTCCTTTGTAAACAGGACTACATTTCCCTGCATGTGTGTCTGTCTGTGTGTGTGTGTGTACCTCTGGGTGTAGGGCTAATGGGGTCTCATTAAGGAGGTTGCATTGTTAATTTGGCATAGCCCCTTCAGATCATTACCTAGCCCACTAATCACCATCACACACACACACACACGCTCACGCATGCACACGCACACACACACACGCACACAAACACACACACACGTGCGCGCGCGCACACACACACACACACACACACACGCACACACACAGGTCAATCAGATACTATCTAATTACATTAGCAGTAATTGATTAGTAAGCCAGGGAGGTAGGAGGGTGATGGGATACCCTGTCCTAACAGGTCTCTTCTCTTCTCTAGCTGCTGATACACAGATGTGTTTCCGATCATATGTTGTTTACTTCACAGATGTGTTTCTGATCATATGTTGTTTACTTCACAGATGTGTTTCCGATCATATGTTGTTTACTTCACAGATGTGTTTCCGATCATATGTTGTTTACTTCACAGATGTGTTTCCGATCATATGTCGTTTACTTCACAGATGTGTTTCCGATCATATGTTGTTTACTTCACAGATGTGTTTCCGATCATATGTTGTTTACTTCACAGATGTGTTTCCGATCATATGTTGTTTACATCACAGATGTGTTTCCGATCATATGTTGTTTACTTCACAGATGTGTTTCCGATCATATGTTGTTTACTTCACAGATGTGTTTCTGATCATATGTTGTTTACTTCACAGATGTGTTTCCGATCATATGTTGTTTACATCACAGATGTGTTTCCGATCATATGTTGTTTACTTCACAGATGTGTTTCCGATCATATGTTGTTTACTTCACAGATGTGTTTCCGATCATATGCTGTTTACTTTAGGGATGGCACCGATCCGATACTCGGTATTCTCAAATTCACGGGATCGGATATCGGAAAAACAGGAAGTATTTTCCGATCCGATACAAACCCTTTCACTGCCACACGGCAGCCGGTTAACTTTCACTGTGACAATACAGACGGTTAGCCCTTTACTATCACACAACCGACGGCGATGCTCCATCATTAGCAAATGCGGAGCTAATGATGCTAATGATGGAGCATCGCCGTCGGTTGTGTGATAGTAAAGGGCTAACCTTCTGTCGTGTGGCAGTGAAAGGGTTAAAGCATGCCATCACGTTAACAGTAATAGCGCGACAACAACGCTAGCGTTAGCTAAACGTGAGCGCCCCAGTCCCGTCAGCGGTGTGGAGTTATTTTAAGCTCAAAGAAGAAAAAGGAAAAAAGGGCCTGTGTCTGCGTGCTAATACGACACAGAGTACAGGCCACCGTACCGGGGTCACGGGCAGGTACGCAGAGTAGACTAGGAACGGATAGCGGTGGAGCTAACGGCTAACAATAAAGACACTCACAAATACAGAGATCTCACGTGTATGTGGAATAACACGACACAGCCGAGTGTAATATCTGCAACGAAAGTATTTTCTAGGAATGGCAGCAACACTGGGAACTTCAACAACAAGAACTTAACCTCTTCGTCGTCGGCGGACCGCAAATGACATCTGGTCATAAATCAATATCTTCCGGACTGTCACAACAGCATTTAGAATGTATATTATCATCAATATGTTAGTTTAGGAATAGGTTAAAGTGTTATATACAGTAGATATATTTTCCTCTTCGAAATGTCTGTATATTCCGCGAGAGGCGACCATTTTGTAAAACCTTGAATCATGGGAATTGTAGTTCTTTGTGGCCATTTTCTAGCGGACATCCAGAGGTCTGGATCTGCGTTGGAATTTTCCAAAACTACACTTCCAGTAAGATTCTATGGGGTTCAAGGTTCATAGTCCTGTATGAATTATTTCAATAACTCTTATTATTCGGGATAATTCTACCACAAAAGGTAACGTTTTTGACAAATATTGAAACGCAGTTAGTTTCTCTTCCCTATTGTTAGCATGCAGCAACAATTAGATCTGAAATTAGTTTCAAAGCGGTTGCACTGTGGTGAAAATAAAAAAGTACAGTAGATTACAGTAGATTTCATTATCTGTTCTTATGCACGCCTGGTGATACTAAATCCAAATTGAACTCAGGCATTTGAAAGATAATATATATATGTATATATATATATATATATATATATATATATATATATATATATATATATATATATATATATATATATATATATATATATATATATAAATGTGCGAATTGGCTATAATAAGGTCATTTATAAGCCTGCTATTTTATATTCTATAATAATATTTCAAATTGCATTGGTCTGGATGGGAGAATTCAGTACTGTATCTACAAGACCTTCAGTTTAATCATCTTCCCTTTATTAATTTCCTTAGATTCTTTGTACACATGATCTCAAGAGGGTACTGAATGAGATCAGTGGCAGTTTTTAATGTTTGGTCATTATTAGCATGGTGTTATTCACTGTCAAAGATGCAAAGAAAGATCATAATTCATATTCTCCTTTGTTCATCACAATTTAAGCACGCCTAGTAAGAGACACACATGGGAATACATTCACCGATGTCCCTAGATACCAAGAATATGCAAATGGACCTTGTAGAAGTGGAGCAATATTCCATTTACTTAGGTATATATTTTAGGTGGATTTTCAGAGAATAGTCTCCGGGTGGAAGAGGTTGATTAAACACTTGGACTAACGTTACGTCATTGAAACAGAGTATGAAGAGTTTATACGTGCAGCGAAGGAATGCCAAGAGGAAACGTTTTCCTGCAACGAACTTCGCTGGAAACCGTTCAGAAGTGACGATACTGCCACCTGGTGATAACTCTAACAGAGAAACTCCCTGCAGACGATACTGCCACCTGGTGATAACTCTAACAGAGAAACTCCCTGCAGACGATACTGCCACCTGGTGATAAACTCTAACAGAGAAACTCCCTGCAGACGATACTGCCACCTGGTGATAACTCTAACAGAGAAACTCCCTGCAGACGATACTGCCACCTGATGATAACTCTAACAGAGAAACTCCTGCAGACGATACTGCCACCTGGTGATAACTCTAACAGAGAAACTCCCTGCAGACGATACTGCCACCTGGTGATAACTCTAACAGAGAAACTCCCTGCAGACGATACTGCCACCTGATGATAACTCTAACAGAGAAACTCCCTGCAGACGATACTGCCACCTGGTGATAACTCTAACAGAGAAACTCCCTGCAGACGATACTGCCACCTGGTGATAACTCTAACAGAGAAACTCCCTGCAGACGATACTGCCACCTGGTGATAACTCTAACAGAGAAACTCCCTGCAGACGATACTGCCACCTGGTGATAACTCTAACAGAGAAACTCCCTGCAGACGATACTGCCACCTGGTGATAACTCTAACAGAGAAACTCCCTGCAGACAATACTGCCACCTGGTGATAACTCTAACAGAGAAACTCCCTGCAGACGATACTGCCACCTGGTGATAACTCTAACAGAGAAACTCCCTGCAGACGATACTGCCACCTGGTGATAACTCTAACAGAGAAACTCCCTGCAGACGATACTGCCACCTGGTGATAACTCTAACAGAGAAACTCCCTGCAGACGATACTGCCACCTGGTGATAACTCTAACAGAGAAACTCCCTGCAGACGATACTGCCACCTGGTGATAACTCTAACAGATAAACTCCCTGCAGACGATACTGCCACCTGGTGATAACTCTAACAGAGAAACTCCCTGCAGACGATACTGCCACCTGGTGATAACTCTAACAGAGAAACTCCCTGCAGACGATACTGCCACCTGGTGATAACTCTAACAGAGAAACTCCCTGCAGACGATACTGCCACCTGGTGATAACTCTAACAGAGAAACTCCCTGCAGACGATACTGCCACTGGTGATAACTCTACCAGAGAAACTCCCTGCAGACGATACTGCCACCTGGTGATAACTCTAACAGAGAAACTCCCTGCAGACGATACTGCCACCTGGTGATAACTCTAACAGAGAAAATAACCGAATGTATGGTGCAGGTTTCCGACGCTTAGCCTCGCTTCATGTTGGCAAACCGCCATTTTATCTCCGACACGGCTATTCCAGAATAAGTACAATGTTGTGTTTCTTTTTCAAACGTAGCCAAGAGTAAAGATCATAACCCGATCAGAACAGCAGACAAAGTGTATATTTTCAGCACTACGTTTGTCTACCAAGGATTTTAAAATCCCCGAGCATCGCACCGGAAACCGGGGCGAGGACAGGAAGCCGCCATGAAACATCGCTGTAGTCTTATTAACTTATTAACTAAAAGATTTGAACAAAATAAAAAGCAGCAGCACTATTGCATAATTGAGTAATGTATGCTATGTATTTATTATTTTAGGGGAGTAGGATTCTAAACACTATGCGGATTCGCGGCGTAATATAAAACACGAGGAGGTTATGTTGAGATCACGGTAGAAAAAGGCAATTTTTGCATGATGATTAACTGCGTTATCCTGCCCCCTGGTGGCCAAGCTGTAGCTGCATCAGGAAGCAGGGTCAGAGTCTCTGTTCATATCCACCACCTCTGGTGTTACTGTCACCACACTCAACCAGTTAATGGGGGAGGTCAAAGGTCACTGAAACATGGCTGACATAGCAATAACAACACCATCGACGACACAGTCTTTATGGTGTTATTAGCAAACACACAAATGGTAGCCTAGCGTGTACACACGCACACACACACACACACGCACACACACACACACACGCACACGCACACAGTCCATCAGTGAAGCTAGGAGAATGACAGATGGACAGAGTGTTAATACAACATGGCTGACTTAGCAATAACATGACAAAAGGCATGTCCCTTCAGGGCCTTAACCCTTTCACTGCCACACGACAGCCGGTTAACCCTTTTGCGGAGCTAATGATGCTAATGATGGAGCATCGCCGTCGGTTGTGTGATAGTAAAGGGCTAACCTTCTGTATTGTCACAGTGAAAGGGTTAATCAGTAGTTATGTAGGCCTATTCTGCAGACTTAGATACCGTCTCACGGTCCGTCTACGATTAAATAATATTTATTTATTGTTGCGAGAGAAAGGCTGCAGTGTGGCTGACGATCGTATAACGTATGATGTACAGCAGCCAGTTAGGGCACCGTGTGTTTACTGTTTACTTTACCTACTCATAGTATAATTATGTGTATATATAGTGTTTTATTGCCCATATTTATTGTAACATTATAATATAACTAGGGATGCTCGATATTGGCTTTTTTACCGATACCGATATACCGATATTGTCCAACTCTTAATTTCCGATACCGATATCAACCGATATCAACCGATATATGCAGGGTCTTCTGTCTTATGCTAGCTTTCTGTTGTGTTGTCATAAGTGGTGGAAAATAACTAAGTATTTTCACTCAAGTACTGCACTTAAATACAATTGTATGGAGTAGGGCTGACCCCTATTAGTCGAATAGTCGACTAATCGATTGAAAGGAGCCGTAGTCGACTGCCAACCTCTTAGTCGAATGCAAAAAAGAAAAAAAGAAAATATTATAATTTTTTTATCATTCTTTCCAAAAGAAAAGAGGCCTAGAAGCGTGGCTAACGCTAATGGCACGCATACCAGCGAGGCTAACTGCCTAAGAAAACAGGCACAGAGGCAGTGAAAGAGGATTTCACCATCTAATGAACACACTAGACTAGACAAATATCAAGATGTATCCATCAGTGGACCAATTGCATGCTTTTGCAGAGGACAAGAAGCCTTCAGTCGACTCCTTCAGACATTAAGCACCCCCCACAGAGGACAAGAAGCCTTCCGTCGACTCCTTCAGACATTAAGCACCCCCCCCCCCCCCCACAGAGGACAAGAAGCCTTCAGTCGACTCCTTCAGACATTAAGCACCCCCCCACAGAGGACAAGAAGCCTTCAGTCGACTCCTTCAGACATTAAGCACCCCCCCACAGAGGACAAGAAGCCTTCAGTCGACTCCTTCAGACATTAAGCACCCCCACAGAGGACAAGAAGCCTTCAGTCGACTCCTTCAGACATTAAGCACCCCCACAGAGGACAAGAAGCCTTCAGTCGACTCCTTCAGACATTAAGCACCCCCACAGAGGACAAGAAGCCTTCAGTCGACTCCTTCAGACATTAAGCACCCCCACAGAGGACAAGAAGCCTTCAGTCGACTCCTTCAGACATTAAGCACCCCCACAGAGGACAAGAAGCCTTCAGTCGACTCCTTCAGACATTAAGCACCCCCCACAGAGGACAAGAAGCCTTCAGTCGACTCCTTCAGACATTAAGCACCCCCACAGAGGACAAGAAGCCTTCAGTCGACTCCTTCAGACATTAAGCACCCCCCACAGAGGACAAGAAGCCTTCAGTCGACTCCTTCAGACATTAAGCACCCCCCACAGAGGACAAGAAGCCTTCAGTCGACTCCTTCAGACATTAAGCACCCCCACAGAGGACAAGAAGCCTTCAGTCGACTCCTTCAGACATTAAGCACCCCCCACAGAGGACAAGAAGCCTTCAGTCGACTCCTTCAGACATTAAGCACCCCCACAGAGGACAAGAAGCCTTCAGTCGACTCCTTCAGACATTAAGCACCCCCCACAGCCCAAATGGAATGATACAAAAAAAAAAAATTATACTTTTATTTATTTATAAAAAAAAAAAATTCTATCGGCTATCTATCTATCGGCTCATTTCGGCCAATCAAAGTCGACTATCCAAATCCTTAGTCGGGGACAGGCCTAGTATGGAGTATTGTCATTTTAGGAAACTTGTACTTTTAGTCCACTACATTTAAAAGGAAATGTTGTACTTTTTTTTAACTCCACTACATTTAAAATGTACGACGCCCTGTGGGACTCCTGATCCACCGCCTCTTAACATCACACACACCTCTCTCTGTAGTATGGCAGTGAAAGGGTTAACATCACACACCTCTCTCTGTAGTGTGGCAGTGAAAGGGTTAACATCACACACACCTCTCTCTGTAGTATGGCAGTGAAAGGGTTAACATCACACAGCCTCTCTCTGTAGTGTGGCAGTGAAAGGGTTAACATCACACACC